>NW_027153722.1:0-86200 GCF_002600585.1 Cystoisospora suis
ATATATATATATACATATATAACATGCATATATAGATATGTATAACATGTATATATGGATATATAACACGTGACCTCCCCTCAATCAAAGCATTCAACAAGGGAACCACCGCCCCCCTGTAGAGATGTCCATGCCTGTCTCTCGATGACTTCACACCGGGACCAACACTAGTGCTTTTCACACACGAATAACTCGGCTAGAATTAACTCGAACAGACAGGCAAACCTCACTCTATCAACCTGCTTGTTAAGAGGTGCTGGTCTTTCTTCTCTACCACAGAGCATTCATTCGTATTCTATTATTCTACACTTCCTCTTGTTCCTTCTGTAAGACGGTGGCCTTCCTTGTGGACCGACAATTCCAACTCACGACGTCTTCCCCCCCTCTCCCTCACTCAATGTGCCGCCGCATCAATTCTGAACCGAAGACCACCAGCCTCTCCCAAGGAAGTTTATGTACCTCTCTATCCTATCTATTTATCTATCTGCCTATATCTATGTCTGCATGTACACACATACATATAGACAGAGAGAGAGAGAATTCATTTGCATGCAAGATAGAAGAATCTGTAACCGAGAAGGTGGGAGGTCAGTTGAACTGAGGAGTCAAGAAGATGGGAAGAAGGATCATGAAAGGATGACTGTTCTTCTCCTTCATTGCATTGGTCTACTACTTCTTCGTATTCCTATCATGAGAATTTCTGTATTGTTTGTAACCTCTTTCTTTCACACTCACTTGCTGTCCCTTGACGGATGGCCCGTCATCTGATATGATGGTAGCGTCAAGGAAGATCGTTAGGGTAAAGCAGCTCAGTGTGTACTTGAAGGGAGATAGATACTGTTAAGAGAACAGTCCAAGACAGACAGACAGATATACAGACCCCATAGAAGCAAATGCAACAGACAAGGCAAAGGTTATCTACAGGTTTATCGAGCTCCCCTCTCTCCAATATCCCCCTCGCTAACTATCTCTAGACGGATGGATACATGACCAACAATGAAGAGGAAGAAGAAGAAGAAGAGAAAAAGAAGAAGTTCATTTCCCGTCCGTGTCCCTCCTGTTTTGTTCTATACATGTATGAAGGCGATGGCGAAAAGTCAGTTCAAGTGTACAAGTCAAAAGAAGTCGATAAGATGATCAACAAAGAAACACCATCCAGTCTCTGAGGATTGCTAGTAGAACTAGTATGAGACATCCTGACCATCGTAATGCCGCTTTCTGATTCAAGAAGACGGAAGAAATGAACACTCAGACTCTCCCTGGATAATCCTTTCTATCAAAGGAATAGATCCTCTCAAACTAACTTCTTCTCCTCTTCGCCTTGTATGTACGTATGTGTCTTATGTATGTATGTATGAATACGTATGTATGAATATGTATGTAGGTATGTGTATGTATGTGTAGGTCTGGGGACGTCTTTAGATGGATGGCTATTTGTTTGCATTTGAGGTGCGCCTACAGCCAAGCGACTACAGAGGCTCTCCAACTGAATATCAGTGCCTGCGATCTTACATACATAGAGACATACCGGTAGATACGGATATACATCTATAGATAGATATTGTTACATGGATAGATATACTGAGATAAATAGCATCTCCTTTTATTCGGTGCATGTGTCTCGTTCCTGTATCTGTTCTGTGCGTGAATGACGAATCTCTCAGATATAGAGAAGAAGTAGAAGTAGAAGAAGAAGAGGCGACAACAGCCCAAAGGGTGTCTGTAGTATGCATGTATTTGGACTTACAACAAGCCAGACCCAGAATTTGGAGAGTTGGTCGAGCTTCACCATGAAACCTGAGAAGAGGGTAACGGTCATCTGCATCTCCTGCAGGACTACCATACACACCGTATACTAGCCACACACCCCGCAACGAAAGACACGAAGAACAAGATCAGAAAGAGTGAGAAAGAAAGAAAGAAAGAAAGAATGAATGAATGAAGGAAAGAGTGAGAAAGAAAGAACAAGTGAGAAATAAAGAAGGAAGAAAAGAAAGAAAAGAAAAAGAGAGATAAAAGCAGAAAGGACGCATTCATCCCCCGGCAAGTCAGAAGCGGAGCATGTACATCGTCTCTCTCTTGTATTTCATCTCTCTCTCTTCCGTTTCTTCCTCTCTCTCTCGCAAATCTTTCTCTCCTTCTCTTTCTCTCTTCTATTCTTCACAACAAGAGAGAATGATAGGCCATCACTGAGGACATCCCATCATCCACTCCCTCTCTCCGACTCAGATGTATTCATGTGGGAAGTATATAAATACATGTATTGCACGCATCTATTCCTACATACATGCATGCATGTGCATGCACATTTGGGTCTGGACAAATAGCAAAGACAGTCGTAGTAGTAGCAGGTATATCGTTAGACGTCTTCCTCTTCTGCTTTTCTTTCTCTCTGATCTCTCTGATGCCTCTCTCTCTCTCAGTCATTCCCTCACACCCTTTCCCTTTCTTTCTTCCTTTCGTCTACGAACAAAGAAGATACGGTATACACCTACACATATATGCATACATATACATCTAGACATGTGTACGTAAGTGATGATGTCTCTATCTATGTACTTATGTATCTATGTATGTAAGTCATCTTGCCTACTGCGTGCGCGTGCGATGTGAATGAGAGAAAAGGACGTTGTCTCAACACTCTCGCCATCATCATAGTCATCATGTCCTCTTCTTCTTGAGAGAAGAAATGAGAACGAAGAACGGTAACGAAAGAAGAAAGAGCTGAAGACGATCACATCACAGCCACCTTACTCTTTCTCTCCTCCTCTCTTCTCTTCTCCCGCTTTAGACTCGATCTTCTGGTGTACGTACACCTCACATCTCACCTCGCAACTCTCATACGGATTGAAGAAGGATACGAATGTATGTATTCGTTTTCTTTCTTTCTCTTATAGTCATGAAAAAGGAGAGAAACAAGAGGAAAAGGAGACACGGAGAGGAGAAACACTCGAAGATGCCATGTCAGGAGAGGGGGGTCGTGGAACGAGAAGAACAACAAGATGACAGACATGTCACTAGGCGGTAGGAGACAGAAATAGACGGTGTAATTAGCAGTCAAGAAAGCGAGAGAGAGAGAGAAAGAAAGAATAAAGAGACTGAATCGCACCTAGAATAGATCATCATGAGAAAGAAAAGAAAGAGATAAGAAAGAAAGAAAGAAAGAAAGAGAGAAAGACTTTACGTTCTTCTCGTTTTTACCAGGAGAGCCTAGTTGCAGCAGGAGCTCTCGCGCCCGAAATTTACAAGGAGAGAGCGGGGAAAAGGTTGAAACTGTAGGCCTCAATTCTCTCATGATGACGCCACGACTGCTGCTGAGAGAGACTGAGGGAGATGTGTAGAAGAGGAAGAAGAAGAAGAAAGATCGCAGGAAGAAGAAGGAGACAGAGAAGAAAAAGAAGGGGAAAGAGAAAGAGGAGGAGGAGGAGGTTGGGGACCAGGGGATTGTAATGGAACAAGACGATGCTGGTAATGAGCTCCTTGGGAATTTTCTGAAGCTTCTGCTGAAGAAGAAGAAGAGCAAGGAGGAGGAGGAGGAGAGGGAGGAGGAGGAGAAGGATGAGGAGAAGAACGTATGGGACCTTGTGGAGATGAAGAAGACGAGGAGGAGGAAGAAGAGGAATTGGTGGGAGATGGATCAGGTGGAGGTTGAATACGGGTTCCAGTGAAGAAATTGATATGACAACGAAGGGGACAGCTAGCTCGACTTTTTAACCAGCGAGAGATACAGGCACTGTGAAAGAAGTGGTCACACGGCAATCGACGTATTACATCATTCTCTTGAAAAGGACAGAGACAAATCGCACACCTGCAGACATACACAAAAAGACAGAAGAAAAAAAGAGTGGCAAAGAAAGAAAAAGAAAGAAAGAGATAAGAAAGAGAGAAGAAAGAAAGAAAGAAAGAAAGAAAGAGATAAGAAAGAAAGAAAGAAAAGAGATAAGAAAGAAAGAAAGAAGGAAAGAAAGAAAGAAAGAAAGGATCGCGACAAGAGAGCAGGAGAGGAGAAAGCGAGAGAAGAAAGAGAGAGAAGAGAAGAGATGAGAAGAGACGAGAAGAGAAGACAACAGACCCACACGAGAGAAGAGCACGTGAAGAGAGATGAAGAGTATTTCATAGAACGAGGTGGTCGTTGTCGAGTGGACTTACACCTGTGTATCATCTGATCCATCTAATGCTTCCTCTCCTTCTTGCGCATCATCATTCTTCCTTCTTTTCTGTTGGTATCTCTTCCATTTGAAAAAGTGGAAGTTTCTTTCTCTTCTTATCATCCAGCGTCGCTTTCTTCCTCTTTCTTCCCTTTCTCTTCCTTCTCTCCTTTGCCCTCTTCTTCTACTACTGTCGTTCCCATCTCCCTGTGAAGTCGAGGAGGCTTCACTTCTCAATGTGTTCTGACGTGGGAAAGAAGAGGATGGATCTCCAGTAGCACCAGTATTAGATAGAGACGAAGAAGAGGAAGAGGAATCTCCTTGTCTTATTCTTCTTCCTCCTCTTGTTCTTCTACTCCTCCTCTGAGTTGGACCTGTCGACATTCTCCCTTCTTCTTCTCCTCCGTCGCCATCGTTGTTCCTTCTATTCTTGTTCACACTGTCTCTATCTTCTTCAGCGCGAGACGGCGAGGGGATAAGAACCTGCGTAAGAGAAGGAGTCGTAGGTGAGGAGGGAGAAGAAGAAGAAGAAGACGAGAGGTTCTTCTGAGAAACTCGTGTTGAAGTATGACTTTTTACATTTCTTTTACAAGAAGCAGACGACCACTTTTCTTCTTTAAGCCTATGCAGAAGTCTTCTCGGTAGAGCTCGCCCATGACTACATCGATCTTCAGCAAGGAGTTGTTCACAGCGTTCCGATGATCCACATAAGAACAAGAAAAACGTCGTGCATGTGCATGCAAGAAGTAATATATGAGGACCCAAGAGAGATAAGAAAGCTAAGACTAATACAGATATATACCTCAAGAGAATAGGAGCATGGCTTCCCCCACTACTACTACTATCTCCTCCTCCTACACCTAAGTCAGGATCGGTTTGAAGAAGATGAGGAGGGGAAGAATCCTTCTCTCCATTCGGGTGTATAGACACCTCTTCAGGAGAGGGTGAAGAAGAGATAGAAGGGAAGTCATCAGGATGAGAATGAAAACTTGAATCTGACGATGAGGAAGGAGATGAAGACGAGGAGACCATAAGAGCTTCACTGATCCTACTACTCGAGGAAGATGCTGGATCACTATCCGCAGAGGGTCCTGTAGGACCTCCAGGAGCACTTGTCGCACTATGACCACCACTACTTCCTCCTTGGTAATAGACAAGATGAAGCGTCGCAAAATACACACAGAAAGAGATGATAAAGAGCAGTCTTCGCATCTGACTGAGAGGCGAAGATAAGAGAGTGACAGTATCTTTGGTCACTGGGCGATACCACCACGCCGCTTGTAAAGACTTGATATGAATAAGAAAATGAACTCTACACGCCAGAGTTAAGATACTTAAAGCTAACATAACACATAAAACAGGTAAAAAGGATGGAGAGTCTTCCAGAGGCTTCTCAAAGATACAGGTATAAATCAACAGACCTAAGTGAGACGCCCCGAGAAAAGACGTCAGACCTACAAAGAACGACTGCTCGTAAAATAGCAAATCTAACACCCGTCGGACATCTGCTATATGTCTCGGAAAGAGAAGAAAATTTGATGATCGATATCTTCTCGACCGTGATGAATGTCTTCGTCTTCCTGGACGGGAGAAAAGACCTCCTAAGAAACTCAGCCAGGAAGAAGCACGCGGCTGTGGTGGTAGTGGTAAAGGAGAAGAAGAAGAAGCAGGCCCTGCGGTATTGAGGGTGGTTTGAGAAGTTGAAGAATCCGGAAGGGGTGCAGGAGAAGTGTAGGAAGAAGAAGAAGAAAGAGCCGGAGAGAAAGAAGAAGAGGAAGATGATGACGAAGGCCCGGGCTGTGGTGAAAATGGCGACGGCGGTGGAAGTAGGAGAGAAGCATGGGTATTTCGCCTTCTTTCTCTATCTCTTTGGCGTCGGAAAAATGCTGTCCGAAGACGATAACGCCATGAAGAATGAGCTGTAGTTGTTGTCGGCGATCTCCTTGATGGAGAGAAGGTCGGAAAAAGAGAACGAGGACGAGGAGACGGATCACTAGTCGCCATCTTTGCTAGTCAACGGCTAGGAAATTTCTCGGAAAGGCCGGTAAAAGAAGAAAGAATACACAGGAACATTCACGCTATGTGCTGAGTGCGTAAGGAGAGCACACACAAGAAAAGAACAAGAACTCGGAAAAAAAAAATGAAAGCCAACACTTCCTTCTAGTACTGGAAGGTCTTGCACCGGGGTAGCGATCCTCACAGACAACAAAAGGTGTACGTACACCTCAAGTGCGTATGCACAGCGAGGTGTATAGTCACCTCAGGTGTACAGTCACCTCAATGTATGGTAGATACCTCCGGTTTCTGAAGATCCCGCTGCCATTTCCCTTGTATAAGGAAGAAGGTTTCGAGTGACGGACAGAAGCACCATAGAGATGCAAAAATCCATGTTTTCCGAGGAATTCGTCACTGGGAAAAATTCTTCACGTTTTAATTATTCTCGGAATGGCCTAGTATACGAATGAACCGCCAGGCACTCAAAGAATATATCCCCCCCACACCTCTCGACTGGAAAAAAGAAAATTGAGAAGGCCCTGTCCTCCTTCTGTGTCCTTCCCAGTGTAGAAGTAGCGGTATCTTACAGAGAAGACGTCAGTAGGAGACCACACGTCCTCGTCATTCAGGGCTTTTCCAAGAGGGCTTGCTTTTTGACCGATTGAAAAGAAAAAGAGGAAAAGATGTTACACGTAGGGAGGTATATATGTATGTACACCACGCTCTCCTCCTTTATTTATCTTACAGACCAGCCCACAACTGTAGTGGGACAAGATACGTACAGAAGCCCGTGACAACTCCAGTCGAATGCTCTTCTCACGTCTTCGAGGTTCACACCTTTTTGAAGATAGTAAAACAATGTCAAACACGTGAGAAAGGAAAAAAAGACTGGAAAAGAAAAGAAAACGAACAGACGGTCTTCCTCTTGAGGATGATAGACTTTGTTCTGCGGCGTCTGTCCAGATATGTGCGTACATATAGCTGGATATACACGGAGATATCTATGTGTATATAAATCACCGACAAGCAACGTCCATGACGATGGGACAAAAAAGAAGTAGACAGCAACAAGAAAGTCGTACTAGCTGTTTTTTAGCTCTTTGATAAGATACCAACTTCGGCGATGACATCCACCGAAGCCCATGAAGAAGAATGCCGAGGTTCTCTGGTCCTGAGAGATACAGAGCATCTCTGCTACGGACTAGATCATAAACAGCCAAGGGCGAGTACGATGCACACACGAAGGCCTGAAAACTGCATGCGAGAAATTCACTTTCCACGGGGTGAGAAGCTGCTAGAGGCAAAAGAAGAGAAAGTCGAGGAAAACGGATGGATTTGTCGAAGTCCCTGTCCTCTGTAGCCACTCCGATTGCTGGTGCGGCCACCAGGTATCATCCGTTCAATCGTTTTTGTGTAGTTGGTAAGTTGTCTTTACTAAAGTGGCTGAGGATGTGTATCAAAAAAACGATAAAGCTTGAGAAGAAAGAAAAGGACGAAGGCCAGACAGCCAGAGGCTTCACCAGGACGCGTGAAAGGGAACGGAGAAAAAAGGCCACCGGTATGAACCGCGGAGCCACAAGAGTACGGAGAGAGACTTTCTCGGGAAAAACGAATGTGCATGCTTTTCACAAGAGAAGACCATGAACCCACCAAAGCATGAGACTGTCAAGATGAAGAGACGTTGTTCTTCTCCCTGGAAAAAAAGACAAGAACTCTCGGCGGGGGAGAGATAATACTATGAACGCGGAGTGAATGACGATGGATGGCATGTTTTGACGATGAGAATGAGGACCATGTTTTTCTGAGAAAGAAAGACCATGCCTCGTAAAGAGATCATGCCTCAGTCATATCTTACACCGTCCCGATGACCAACGACAAAGATGAATTTGACGAAGAACTAAAATATAGATTGTATGCTCATGCTCTTCTCGGTATGTATGACGACGACAGAAAGGAGCAATGACGGTACAGAGGCAAGCCCTCAGCCAGATGGATGGATGTCGCGGATGGTTCGAGGGTCGTTCCTACGGGGGATAAGAACAGTAGAGCGGAAGAAGAGAGGAAAGCATTCTGACGAATTAGCTATTCTTCGTAGTTTGAAAGGAAAAAGAGAAGCAGCTGTCAAGAGTAGTCTCTGGAATCACCAACAGCCCTCTGTTAGAGACAAGCAAAAAGTTCTATCTTCTCTATTGAAGGGAAGAAAGTCAAGGTGTCAATAACTGACCTTTCGATCCTCCGGGCGAAACCAATCAAAAGTTGCTGTGAACGTTTCTTTAACAAGAAAAAAAGAGAAAGGTTTCCTCTGTTGCCATCATCCATCAACCCCCTCCTCCGACTCCTCTTTCGAGTATAGCAAGGATACCAGTCCGCGCATACCACGGTGGCGTAACAACCCGACAGCACGATGAATTGACCGGAGTGTTTCGAGTCCTTGTTCTGGTGTTGCTCGCCCCTTCCGAGGCTCCTCCTGCTCCTCTTGCTGTTGCCAGATCACTTTGCTCACGCATGTGGTCAGTGGAGGAATCAATCGACACTTTTCCGGTGTCGAGGCAAAGATAAGGACGCAGCAGTGAAAAGACACAGTAAAAGATTGTTAACACTTCGATATAGGTCTCCTGGACGAATCGGAAGTGAGAAAAAGAGAGAAGGAAGCCGGATGAAAGGGTGTGCAGAGCAGGTTTCCCTTTTCACGAGTACCATTTGGAGACAAAGGCAGATGTTCCTCCCTGTATCACTGGGAAGGTGAATCAAGAACCAAAAGCTAGAAGTCATCACAGACGGGACGTACCGACGTAGTTCGCTGGTTCTCGTGGTCGCTTTCTCCCTTGCTTTTGTTTTCTTCGTGAAGTTCTCCTGCACGAGAACGTATGCGGACACTCCCACTAGAAGCGCCGGGTTCCGCTCTTTGTTGATCACTGCTTTCCTAGGATTCTACTCCGTTACCGTACCAATCTGCCTCGGACCCATCACGAAAAAACGATTGCTGGCCTGCGAACGTCGTCTGGAATTCATGCGCGCTTCTTTTGTAGGATACGGTGAGGTCTTCTCGGTTGTGTTGCGCGGAGACTTCCCGGTACTAGTGACTGATATCTCACTGAGCGCTACTTGGCCGGTACCATTCTTGCCCTGTACCGAGTGCTTGTTTTGCGCTCCCCGTTTTTCCCACCATGAGTTCGGCAAACTCGCTGGTGGCTCTCTAACCGTGGAAGCTTTTCAGGTCCCACGATCCGTCCCTCATTTGTTTCCCACTTGACAATGATACATTTTGACAGACTTGGTAATGATAGATATGGGTGTTCATTCTATCTTGCATAGCGGCACCCTCAACGCAAAACGCCGTGCTGAACTGACTGTGAAGTGCGCGAACCATTACAATTCAGGCCCGATGGGAACTATTAGAAAGGGCTGCCTCTTTAGCAAGGTGTCGCCATGGCGTTTTTCCGATCAGCTTCAGCACATAGCAACTGTGGAGTCAGTCGTTATGATGATACGGGATTACTGTCCGGGAGAACGGATGTGTCAGTGTAGGAGTTAAGGATGCTAAGGGGAACGGTCAAACGAAGGTGTGTAGGTCGAGATCACCGGAGTGACACGACACCGACTATCACCACTGAGGACGTCTGGTCCTTTCACTAAGTGCGAGTGACCTCAGCCCTCCGCTGCCGGGAATGGACAGCCCGTACTTTAAACAAGTGGCGGCGAGAGCAGTACTTGCAGTGGTACAGTGGTGATCGGGAATTCTGCCCTGCCTTCTTCCGCTGATGCTCTACTTCTCCTTCGCCTTGATAGCAAGTAAAGAACAAGGCTGCTGTCGCCGGGGGCGTGCGGAGCAGTCAGCCCGGAAGGAGCGCTGCTGCTACTCCGTTGAATACAGTAGGGGGGAAGGTTGGGACCTCCACGTAAATTGTCATGAATGAATCACAGGCAAGTTGCCGTGTCACTTGTTCAGAATGAAAACCTCGTTTTTCCACCTTCGACGGCTCGTACCCGAAAAATGGCTTGTCACTGTCGGCACCAGCCTCCCTTCTCCCCCCGGATTTCTCTACTGTTTCTCGACCGAGGGGGAGGCAACAGAGGCTCGGAAACGCTGTTGTCAAAAAGCACACGAGTACTTTGTGACGTGTGAACTTAGAAGATACTAAGCTCAACAAAAGTGTCCCTCGCGCACCTTAAACTTCCATAATGCGTACGATTCCCGTGGCGGTTCCAGTGATGACTTCTCCGGGACCAACTTGCGTAGCAGCGTAGATGGAGTTCACCATGGGTCCAATTCCGATGTTGTAGTAGAATTTCGATTCTCCAGTCCACCAGTCGAGTGCTTCCAGAGTCCACATCCCTCTCATGGGAGCTGCTTCACTACCAAATTGTCCGCGCTTCCCGATACCATACATAAGGCCGCTCGTAGCACTCATGGTGGGGATACCATTAGGTATAGAGACTTCCTTATTGGTCCAAGTCATCCGAAGAGTACTGGTGTCAGGGTCAAATTCCAACTGCTCGACACCTTTTGGAGCATCTCCCACAATTACTGGCCATGCGTTATTTAAGGTTTCGGTAATGCGTGTAGGCAGCTCGCCTCCGCCTAATAGCATAGCTGCAGGGCTTCCGAACATCTTCAAGAAATTCGGGGTTTGTTTCAGTTCTTCTGTTGGAGTGTTATTGACGACAGCTAGACGCCAGCCATGGACTAAGACCGACTGTTCACTACTCGTGTGTTTCGCATTTGGGTCTCCAAAGGTTATCGGATGGCTTGCCTTTATCTCTCCTGTGGCCGCGTCAATGATCAGCACGTTCATGACATCTGCATCATCTGTTATAACAATATACTTCCTGTTCTTCTCACCCATGATTGACGGGGTGCTTCCCGATCCCGCACCAAGACGTACAGCCTGCGTCCCTCCCACAGAGGAAGTCGCATATGGCTTCTCCCAGCGGATATGAAGCCTGTGCCCGTCCCAGTCTACCCTATGCATGAACTTATCTGATACGACGTAGATCCCATTCTCATCGTCACAAGCCATGTTGTTCGAAACTTCCAGGTCCTTATCGTAGTTTTCTGTCGTTCCAAGCATCAACCAATCAAGAGACTTCTTGAAGCTTCCGTTTTTGATGTTTCTGCCGATAATACCTACTCGTCCATGGCTTGTTGCCTGCGAGAGGGAGACGGGATGCAAGGACATAGATGAGCGGCAAGAGGACGTGCGTTAGTGTTCATACGCAGCGCTAGACATGGGTATGATGAGTAGACAAGTGCATTCTTTTGAATATCCGCGTCCAGTTGTTGCCACCTCTTGATTTCTGCATGTGGTAGACACTCGGCCCTTCAAGAGAAGTAGTGGAACCCGCCACGGCCTCTGCCTTGTACGGCCACTATAAAGTAAACACACGTGACTACAGCGAGCCGTAGCTAGCGGAAAGTGAGAAGCGGTATCCTTATAAAACTCGTCATCGGCCCGAAGCTACCAGCTGTTCGGGTCGCCCCACCTACGTAGGCCGTCAAGGTGATTCGGTTTTAGCTTCACCACCTTCAAGATGTGAGACTTCGTCTCGTTCCCTGAGCCTAAGCACTATCCTACCCGTGGTAGCGCATATCTGTACACACTTCTGATCTTGCTTTCCGGACACGTTTCGCGGGGAGGCGGGCGAGCGCCGTTCATCCCGCTATCTCGCGTGTCGCCTGCGCTGCGTCCGGTCACCTGTCGAGACGTACCCATACAATGTGCCCATCGCTGCTCATGCAGAGGGCCCGGATAACTTCCTCTGGTTTTTGAGGATAGCGAACCTCGTTGGCTAGCTCATTTGTGATGTCGAACTTCTCCGGGTGCATCATGATTTGCTGGCCATTTGTGCCTGGTTTGTCATAATACGCTTCCAAATGGTCTCCAGAAGACACAACGAAGATCTCCTGGCATCACAAATCACAAGGAAACAAAAAAAATTCGGTTTGTCACGAGTCGTCGTATCTACGGCGTGAAAGGCTACACTCGACGGAAACGGTGCCGCGGGGGCCGAAGAGCGAAACTGGTGTTTTGCAGTTTTGGAAAGCCATACTACTTTTACTCCTACTGGCGGTTCTACTTGCATGCATTCGCCTTTGGACAGTAATAAGGTTGTGTACTGACCTCCTTCGTCAGCAAGGCGTAGGCCCCATGGAACTTGTCGGCAAAAACTTTTTCAATGGGTTTTGCAACGTAGTGCTGCAAGCGGAGCGACGATTTGCCCCGCGCCACTTTGAAGATTGTCGTCCAGCTGCTTCCCCACAAGTATTTCTGATCTTCTGTATAAAAAAGCGTGATGGGGTTGCTTGCAACTACCGCTCTGTTCAGAAAGTTGTGAGTGAGGCGCCTTGTCCCGTCCGGGCCTCTGTAGGGGGAGCTTGCCTACAAGAACACACACCCACAGAGTGACACCAGGGAAAGTGAAATTGTGCCTGTAACTATAGGCTGTCGCTGCGTAAAGGTTCCTGGACGAGAAAGGGCTCAAATCCGAGACCCCGGGACACCGTCGGATCATGAAGCACCGCCTGAGAGTCCGCAGTTAGGCCAGACACGCGCTGTCAACAGGTGGTGTCACCAGTGGTCCGCAGTCAAGAATGCATCACCCCAGTCTTCATCACTGGATCTCGATTTTCTACAGAAATGCTACAGTGAACTTGAAGTGTCCGCAAAAGCGGCGCGAGAAGAATTACGGCCGCGTAACGGAGAACAACGTTGGTTGCGTTTGACCTCCTGACCTGAGCGAAGCCCGTACGATGAGAGGAGGACCAAGGGCTGTTCGCCAGCCCTTCACTAATGCCCGGCATGGCGACAGGAGACAACTGCATTGTTCGAAATAAAGATGGGTCAACGGCATTCTTGTACACTTGCAGCAAGTCTGGAGAAAGCGGCTGCCCCTCCACGACCTCATCAATAACGTTGTCGATTGAAACACTTCCGCTAGCGAGCGACTCTGGAAAGAAAGGCAAGGGTGGAAGACCATGGAGTTGTAAGGCAAGGTTGAGTTTCTTTAGCTGGCGTTCCTTGACGGGATCCTCGGGTTCAGCCGTCACGGACGCCGGCGGTCTTGAGGTCCAATGGAAGGAGCCGACCTGATGAGACAACGCGGTGACCGACGGAACAGCAATGAAATTTCTTTTGAATCCCCCAAGAAAATAACGTCAGTGGCCCGAAACTCGCCTTCTCTTTCAACAGCATTCACTAGCACTGTTTATACACAGTTGAAGCTTGAAGGCATCATGCGTCTACTTTGTCCCAGAGTATAACACTTTCAGCTCAGATCAAGGACAGCGACTTCTGTCGTGCAAGGAGTAACGATGTTAGGCTCTAACGTCGTAGCAAGAACTGCCGCCGCTCTACTCATGCGGTTTTCCTTGCTTAGAAGCAGGTTTCCTGCTGGTAGCGAACACGGACAACACCAATCCCTGGTATCGTGTCACGGGGCATTGATCGCTTCAGCGGGATCACTCAGGAGCACGGTGACTATCTACGTATAGTTGAGACGTATCCCAAGATTTGCATATAAGCTACAGCGCCTACTAACAGCGCGTGCTCCTTCTCTGTCTTTTTTCTCTGGTTCTGAATGATGACGGAAGTTGGACAGTCGGCCTTCCGGCCTTTTTCCGTTTGTGCTTCTGATCTGACGCTGGCCAGAACATGCAGTAAAGATCTGTTATGTGAAAATCAGTTCCCATATCGCTCTCCTCCAAAGTGGAGAAACAGAGTTTGTCTCGGACGACCAAATAAGGAGAGGAGAATGCTCGGTTCTCTGTTCCGTCACCACGCGCGTCCGTGCTGCTGTAAATTGTACTTTTTTTGTCTTCACTCTCCACGCGGAAGGCATACCACTTCATGATATGCAGTTGAATGACGTGTGACGAACCTCTCCAACAGCGTTGACGATTGCCTGGTCCAGAGGGGACATGTCGAAGGCGTTGAACGACAAGACTTGTCTGCGGCCATCTTCTGTCGGCAACAGTATACCTTCGGTTAACCCACCAGGAAGAAGGTTCGTGGCAGTCTGAGCGACACTTTGTAACATTTTCTGGCTGTTCTGTAGAGTGCTATCCAACAGAGAGCTGTCCGTGATAGCGGCAGCTATAGCGATTGCACTGAGGGGGTCAACAGGTCTCGAGTCCTCATTGCGAGGTGCAGAAGAAGACGTTAAAAGGTCCAACGGCCAACGAAGAGGTGCCAGTGCATTTGAGATCATCTGAGATACCTCAGCGATCTGGCAGGAAACTGGCAGGAAAAACGAGAGTGATGACGAAAAAGCCACTACAGCGGAAATCACCACTGCGGGCGAGACAACTGTCCACGGTCTCATTGCTGAAGAAGAGAGGCTGACAAAACGATCAGCTCACTAAACCTGAACTTGCAGCTGGAAGGTGGAACGTGAAAAGTAGGCGGGTCCAAATGTAAACGTAACATCCAGCAACGACACAGCTTTGTCTCAAAGACGCCTACCTATGGTTGGAAGAAGACAGAACCTGAAACTGAGAAGTAACACTCTTGATCTAAACCTGACCAAACGTTCTCGCATGAGAAGGAAAACACAAACACGTATGAACACACTGCCAAAAGACTGCTTGATTGGCGACCGCAAAAACCAACTTTTCAGCGGCGAAAATACAAGGAACCAGAACCGACAAGAACAACCTGAAATTTCCTCTTTCTTGTTCTCTCAGGAGAGGCGATACAGAAACAGCATACCAGTTGTAGTAAAGACACACCTGTTGATTGGAGAAGCACACACATTATAATTCAAAACATATGCTACCTATGAAGTAGAGATCACCTTATTATCTTGTCACGTCTTTCGCCTACTCAACAACCAAGCTGTCCCGGTGTCAGCTGGAAAACTTGCAGATCATCGGCGGGAACGACGACACCTTCCCCTGCGTCAGCAGACTGCCGGCTCGCCGTGTTGCGGAACACGTTCTCCTTATATATGCCGCCCCCTTCTCCTGACTAGATGTCTCCACACTAGAGCCACGTTATACGCCCAGTCTTCTATTCAGCTGACTCGATCGTAACGACGAAGACGGCGGTGTATTCCAGAAAGCTCATGCTTTGCATCGAAGATATTGGGGAGAGCTCTTGTGGAGAGGCGACGGCGTCGCCCTGCAGGGCGTTAGCAACCTCCCAGTGTTCGCTGAAGGCGCTTGTTGTACCTTCGCCGGAGCTCAAGAGGAAACCCTCGACTCCGACACTTTCGTAATGCCGTGCCCGCAGACAGGGAAACCATACACGGTAGAAGACACCCTTGTTACAGCGGCTGTTTAGGCCACACTTCCAGTTCGCTGATATCTATTGATGCGGCGCGGGCCATTCACTCTCGTACACCTCCTTTCTGTTTCCAGTGGTGCCGATCATTAGGTACAAAGATTTGTTCTTGAAGCATCCCACCACTTGTCGGCTGCATATGAATGACTACAGAGCAATCCCTCTGCAATAAAAACCCAAGAGCGTCACACCTTTTCTTCTCGGCGACTGCTCACTACTAGCTTTCCAGGATAGCAACATTCGCTTCATCACAAAACCTAAACCTTTGGAATCTCGTGCTCATGTACCCCTTTTTTCGTCTTCTATTCTGTTCTTCTCATATCAGTCGGCTAAGCTTGGTTTCCGTGCCCCTTGTCTGTCTTCTTGCATTCTTCTCTAATCATAGCCAGGTCGCCCTTTGACGTGAACGGAAAAGAAGCTACGATACTCCTCACTAACACCAAAATCTGACGACTAGAGCTTTGATGTGGTCTCTCCTCTCCAGTGTGAGGGAATTTAGAACACGGGATGGAGCCAAAAAAAGAAACGGACTGGGGCTGAAATCTCGATGAGACAAGCAACTGCATGTCAGTAGTACTTCGGGCAGGAAAAGAAGCTTTTTCATACAGCTCTTTCCTCTCTCAGTTTAAAGGAAGCTACGGAATCCATCTTCACTCCGAAAGTCAGTAAAGTTTCATGTATCCCAGTTAAGTTCGAGATCAACGCCTCCCGTGTATGCGCACATGTTCACCTTCTGGAGTGAAGAGAGGGATACGATGTATAGACAAAACAGATTCAGCAGGTATGAGGAGGAGTCAGTCACGCAGTAGTAGTAGTAGGTTCTTATCATCTGTTGTTTTGAAAAGATCTGTGGCGAAGACGGGAATACGCCTTTTGAGAGTATTCAAAAGACATCAGGGAAAAAGAAGGACCTCACTTTACTGCCACCTCAAGATGGCTGGGCTGCTTCTTCCTCTCCTCACTCATTCTTGTGTGTCGGGACACGGACTGCTAGACACAGTGAGACCCGTTCTTTCTCTTTCTGGTTGTCAAGTATAAGCATCATCGCTCCTATGTCTAGCTCCTGAGGTCCCGGAGTGCTCTTCTTCTCTCCACAAATGAAGGAAGCACCACCGCCTTCTTCACTCCAAGAAAGCTCTCATGTATATGATCCATGTAGATGATCGAGTATACGTATACCTTACTCCTGGTATACGAATCATCTCCGAGAATAGTCCCTACTGTGTCGTGCGGACTCACAGATTTAGATCACTCATACACTGTGTGTATATATATACATACATATAGATTCATACACCTAAGTATATATATATATAGATAGATACGTATGCAGAGGGAGGGGTCAAAGACAGGGAGACAAGCCTGCAGAGCTTCTTTGCACTGTGTATAATCTGACATTGCTTATTGTGAGATGCATATACAATTACACACGTGTAGTGAGCTAGAGGCATGTAGATGTGCACCTACACATCTGCTGGAAATCTATCGAAGTAACCTATCGGTGTATGCTTTCCCGTCTTCATAAGGCAGTATGGCCAAGAGTACTGCGAAGAGCAGCAGTAGCTCTTTTCAAGACTTGGTTCATTTTATGAACTTTAAGAAATCCAATGAGAACAGGAAGAAAGAAAGGCACAACAATCGGGAGGTAAATCGCCACCTTAAACTCAAACTTGAAGTGAGATTGACCTGTCACACTCTCATCGTGGAGGGCCTGAAGGACAAAGAAAAACAGAGACAGATATGTACATTAAACATAGATGAATAGACTAAAGACAGGTAGATAGATAGACAGACGCATAGGTAGATCGATGGACTATCGCAGCTTTCAAAGATACATCGTCATCATAAAAAGAGAGAGACAGCCCAGAAAAGACAGAACAGGTTTCTCTTCTTACCGGCAGTGCGAGAAAGACACCGAATCGGAAAGATCAAGAGGAGAAACACAGAAAGGAGGTGACGAGAAGAGAGCGAAAAGGAGGAAAATGCGAATCACCGGACAAGATCAGAAACGGCGAATGTCTCCTGTAGAAAAACACATCTTGTTTCGCCGAGGCTGTCTATCAGCAATTCTTCTTCTTAGCATGACGGTTTGCCTTTTATTCATTTCCCTTGATAGACGACTGTACATGCACTGTGGCTGGGTCATTGAGAACAGAGAGCAAAGGACGTTTATTCTTCTCGTGCAGTTTGTGCTTACTTCTAAGGAATCCCGATAAGCCGCTCTAGCAAGGCCTAGACTCAGTGCCAGATACTGTGCCGACGAGAGCGACGGAGATTCAAGGAGTGAACGAGGCTTCTCCGTATTTCTCTCTTCCTTCATATCTCTTTTATCACCATGGGAAGAAGAAGACAGGTGAGGGACATCTCCCCTTGTAAGGAAAAGAGAATGAAGAACGTCCTGAGGCATCTGACTACATAGACGACGTTGAAGAGCTTCGACACTGCAATCTACGAGAGTTAAAGCTCTCTGTGAAAACATAGAAGTAAAAAAAGCAGGCGTACAAAGAAAAAAAAAGAAGAGGAAGAAGAAACATATAGACAGCAAGCCAAAACCAGCGATAGATAGGGCCTATGTAGAAGTGGATTCAGGTGTACATACACTCCAGCGTCGCACGCAAAACTCCTGTGGACGACAGAAAAGAATGATAGGTGGGCCTTTCTCTTCCCTACTGATTCGTCCGCATGCATGGACAAGGGATGCCCCCTGCCCCGTTAAAAAAGTAACACGCGCTTTCCAAGGAAGGTCAGGGGGTATATACACCTAACGAAATTGCCTAGATACATATGATGTGTGTTCACAGGGGCCGGAGGAGAATAGAAACTAGCAGTAAAGAAAAGTCGGGAAAAATCTACCTGTCTGTCTTCTTCTACACTCAACAGAAGAAGATCATATACGTGTATATATGTATTGATGCACGTAGAAGTGAGTACCTACTGACGCATCTACACCGAGAAGCAAGGGGCGCCTCGGATGGAGTGAGAGAATACGAAGGTAACTCTGTCCCGAGATGTGTATAGGGAGAGCAGACATGAAAGAAAAGAAAGATACGACTGTAGCTATCGAGAAAACGCGCCTACCTCAAGAGCTTCGCCAACATGTGGCGGAACTGCAAGTTCTGTTTGATTTTCGAGAATTCTCTGAAGACTCCGGATGTTAGTGACAGCTAGCTGGACAAGGTGTACATACACCGAAAGGGCAAGACGCCATAATTCCCACAACCCCACACCCGTAGGGGAATGTTCTGCAACAACGACAACTGCCTTTTCTTCTGTTTCCTCTTCTCCTCCTATATAATCCTTCTCATCTCGTATCCTTCTCCAGATCATCACGACGCTATTTGTAGCAGTCTCTTCCTCTTCTGCTTCTTTGTTCTGTTGCTTCTTATTCGTCTTCTCTACATTCAGAGGGACTGAAGACGACTGCAGTAGAACTTTCTTTCGAGCTTCATTACGTATAATTGTCGAAGAGAAGTCCTCATGTGGTGTCTCTTGACTTTCGTTCTCTGAGATAACCTCTTCTTCGTCATTCTTATCTTTCACGATTCTCCTAGAATGAAAGTAATCGACCAGGGTACTTGGAAGAGAGAAGAACGACCTCACTTGAGCTATCAATACACCGCAGACATCTCTCATTTCTCTAGGTGGGATTTCAACAACAGACGAAGATCCCGATGAAGATAAAGAAGAAGGAGGGATCACTATAAGACTGCCCCACCCTGATATAGCTATCCCTGTAATGTTTCTCTTAGCAGTCTGTTTCTTTCTCTCATCGTCGGGCTTCTTTTCTTCTTCGTCTTCTGTATCATCTGAAGAAAAATCCCTCTCACCACTGTCTACAGGATGATCTACCTCTTCTTTCTCTTCTTCTCTTTTCTTTCCTTCTCCTCTTCCTTTGAAGATAATCGAGACAGGAGATCGATAGATAGCAAAGTTAATTTCAGGTGAAGGAGCATTAGTCAGCTCTGTCAGAATCTGCTCCGGCTCCCATGTACTTGCCACTGCATGCAGCTTATGTTGAGAGGCAAGATCTAGCACCCATGAAGATGAAGAAGAAGAGAATGAGGAGAACTCGTTGCTACGTGAAGGAGGGCGTTTCAGAAGAGACTTGATACCGCTTAGCGAAATCACCTGGGAAAGAGATTAAGAAGAAACAAAGAGAAGAAGAAGAACAAGTCATCCACTGACTTCTCATGCGGTTTATCTATCTATCTATCTATACATATGTATGGATTGCAGTACAGCCAGAGAGAGAGAGAGAAATATATGGTGTGAATGTCGGCCCTCCCCCTCGCATCTCTGTCCGGAAGGGAGAAAAAAGAAGGGAAGAGTCGACTTTTCTTGAAGAGAGAAGAGTGCGATGAGAGGATTCTCGGAGAATTTTAAAGCTTCTCCTGTCTTTTCTGCTCTCACTTATTCCCTTCTCTCTGACCCTATTCATGAGGAACACGAAGAAAAGACAGCCCGACGAGCAGCGCTTGAATAGGTAGACCTAGCACGAGAGGTGTCAAATGGAAGAAAAAGAGGAAGACCTCCTTTAACATGCAGAACACTTTCCTTAATACTCCACGGACGTCTTCGCCCCAAGAAAGATGCAAACGACGTTGGCACCAGAAGGAGACATATCTATCTACCTATCTATTTACATGTATATGTAGTTATATTTAGATATGTATATGTAGAGTTGTATACATATATATGTATAATTATATAGTTATACATATATATGTATACAATAGATGTATAGCTATTATCACTGTGTGTGTGTATGTGCACAGGAAGAAAACACGTGGGTACATCCTATGACATGTGAAGTCAACACGTATACATATATAGGCATATACATATACATGTATAGGAAGAGAAACTTTCTATGAAAGAAAGTCGACATTCCCGCCTTCCCTTCCTTCAAGTACTTTCTCTACTCCAGCAAGCATTGGAGAGAAGAAACGAAAACAGCATCAGTCTTTCTCAGGAAAGACAACTGCAGAAATGTTGATCATGTGTAGTCCCTCAGGTGTCTAGACACTCCAAGAGCAAGGACCCCTAGATATATGTCTTTCCAGAGAACTAATGACAGCCTACACGTAGTGTTGTTTTGCAAGTTGAATGACTGAGAGAAAGACAAGAAGGAAGAAGGAAAAGAGATAGAAGAAGAGATTCTATTTTTTCCATTCCCACGTACCTGAGACTGTATCTGAGGGAAGTCATACATGAGAGACAACCCAGAGAAGAAATCCTGGAGATAAGGAGCATACACATCTTCCTCGAAATTCCACGTCAGTCTTTGAAAAGACCCATGTTCGTTTTTCTTTCTCTGAAGGGAAGAAGAAGAAGAAGGAGAGGTATCTCCAGCAAGCCAGAATGTGAGATCATACTGCGAAGAGAAAGGCAAGAAAGAAGAAGTCTGCGAGGGGAGTGAACGAAAGAAAGTATCTTGAAGTAAGCGAAGAAGAGCTTGCCTTGTCATATCGAGAAGAGAAGAAGAGGTATCGCTTAGCACGACAGTGATAGAAGAATCTGCATGCAGGGTGATATGTGGGAGAGTATGAGGAGAGGTAGGAAGGGGAGAAGAAGAAGAGCTCTCTTCATTATTCTCGCTATCTTTGCTGTGTGGGTCTTGTCGAGAAGAATACGAAGAAGAAAAGAAGAAGATTTTGTACGTGAGTTCATCCTTGTCTTCATCCTGAATAGCTAAGGATGAAGGAGAACACGAAGAAGAAGAAGAAGGAGGAGGTAGGAGAACAACCCGAAGAAGAGATAAAGAGACTTGAGGTGTATAGTCGTCTGACGAAGAAGTTGAAGATGAAAAAAGAAGATTAAGATCAGTTACAAATTCCTTGTCTTCTGTCTCTTTCTCCCCCTCTCTTTCTTTTTGGCCGGTCTCTTTGACCTTCTCATCATCCTTGTCTTCTTTATCGTGTTCTTTCTTGTCACCGTCCTTTGCTTTTTCATCTCTTTCTTCCTTCTCTTGACTCCTCGAGATTGTTCTTTCAGAAGCGAAAATCGAGCCATAGAGCTTCGGACGAGAGGGAAGGAAAGATCGGCCTGAGACGCGAAGATCCTTCGCTTTCTTCGCCAAAGTTGCATACACCGCACTTGCAACAGATTCTGCCTGCGGACATAGAGGAATGAGTTGTAACGTATACCCAAGGAGAACCGGCGGGAGAAAGGGCAAAAGAGGTGACGAAGAAGAAGAAGAAGACGAAGGTGTCTGAGAGTTTGAATTGCCTCGATGGCGTTGATTTTGATAGAAAGAGATCTCCCAATGTTTATACGCTTCAAGAGCATCTCGATTTCTCCTGTCCACAGTAGAACTCCGTGTATTCTTCTCTTCACTATTCTCCAACGTTAAGGAATGAATTCTCTCTGCTAAAGGAAAAGAAGAAAGAGAAGGAATAGGAGCACGAGGGACAGAGGTGATATAATACCACACAGACGCACTCAAAAGACCCCAGAAGAGAAAAACCGAGAGAACAAGAAATCGAAGGCGAACCTTCGACTTCTCTAAACTTATCAAGGCCTCCATTTTCTTGTCAAGACTGAAGAAATATCGATCGATTTTGAATCGAAATAGGATGTCTGTTGAACATGTAAAGAGAGTGCAGAGAGAGGGTGACCAAAGCAGATAGGAACAACACTGCCTTACAAACAAAAGAAAACCCCGTTCTGAGGTGTATGTACACCTCACTGCTGTTGGAGGGAAGGTGTGTGTTTACTTTGGAGATGAAAGGTAGGTTAGGTGTACGTACACCTTGTGGACTTGTAAGAAGGAGACGCGTTTTACGGAGATAAATCTTTGTGCTGAGGAGAGGCGAATCTTCTCAGGACAAGGAAGAAAGTTCACATGAACTCGCAAAGGGCGGCAAGGAGTTTGAAGAGAGAGAGATCTTGCATATGCAAAGGAAGGAGTAAGGGCTCCACTCAACTCTTACACCCTTTCTGAGAAGAATGGAAACATGAAACGGGAAAAGCCCGTAGAAGGGCGAAAACGGAAAGGTATGATTAGGATAGTTCACTCTACGTGACAACAGGTGAGGTCGATTGACAAGAGTACCCACAGATGAGGAAGTAAGGATAGAGGGACATCACCTCGCAGTGCTGGAGGTGTATGTACACACGAAATAAGCATTGAAACTTCTTAAGCAAGACTGGCGAATGAGAAAGATACATAGACATATATGTATTTATATGTAGCTCTCTAGAATACAACCCAGGGGAGGAAAGAAGTAGAGAAATCGGGAGGTGATCTGCAGAAGAATTCTACAGACAGGGAAAACAAAACTGCGAATGGGAGAAAAAGGGGAGGGTCCTGAGAGAAGTGTTTCCGCACAACACTCTCGCCGCTCTCGGCGGCAGAAAGCTTTCTGCGGTGTGCGTACACCCCGACAACACTTGGTATCTTTGGTCGCACTATTCACGCTTGCCATGCGTACACATCCTGATTCGACCTTCTTCCCGCCCATGTCCCTTCCATCGTTCTCGCTGAAAAGAGCGTACACTAGGTACGAAACTGCCCTGATAAGAGATGGTAGAGAAGCCGCTTCCTTCCAAGAAAGCACTGTCAACGACGCAAGTGTAGAGGAAGAAAACGTCGTGAGCCATACATCGTGTGCAAGCGAAAAGTCGCCTCCTCAGGAGTTTCGGACTGAGCGGCTAGACCTCGGTGTCATCCTCCCGTGCTTTTAGAAGATGAAGAAAACAAAGAAACCTGAATCCATCCTCAACAACTCCACACCGGAATGGAGTTTGAATAGATGCAAAGAATCAAGACAGAAGGATACACACCCAAGGAGCCCTCTAATGGAGAGTTAAAAAGGGGAGGCTCCACAGTGACAGCGAGAGATGCAAAGAAAGGGAAGGACTTCTCATAAGTGCGCGAAATTCTCAACCTTCAAAGGAGAAAGATTCCTCCTTGGAGTAGAAGCACAAGGCAGAAGGGCATGCATGCACGTAGAGAAGGCAGAGAAGAGAAGAAAGACATGATCAAGAACCACAGAAGACAACTTAGACGACTAAGCAGTTAGGTTCAACTACACAATCTGATAATTGATTTCGTAGTTAAAGGCCTGTCTCCGCTTCACAGTTTTTGTTAACTGCGGTTTCTGTATCAGAGGAAATCGATGAACGAGGAGGCTGGCGCCTCTCTCACGACGCATGTGGCAGTGTCTCGAAGAGATCCTCGTGACACCTAGATTGGGTCCGCTACAAGTATCCGTTTGCTCACTTACGTAGTCGACTCATCAAAAGGAATTGACATTACACGTTGAGGGACCTATCTGCTTTCTGTAGTTCGCGGTCTTTGTCGATCCAAGTGGCTTATGCTTCCCGGACTTTGATGTAGAACCTTGACCGGAGCTCTAAATGTCAATGACCCCTGGTACTATCGTTCGTTGAGTGTTCTCCGGACACTTCTTTTAGCCATCCCATTGGAGGGGGCTTGACTGCCGCGTTTTCCGGCTATATACGGTTTCCTCATTCATTCCCTTCCCCACGCAAATCTCCCGAGATCGTCATCAGTTTCAACTGTCGTCTCAAGCACATGGCGGGGGCGCCGCTTGAAGCTTCTCCAGTGCCCGGAGTGCCACAACAGCTTATTTGCGTTGTCAGCAGCTCTAGCCGCTACAATATATGAGACGACACCTATTTAGAGAACTGGAAACTCGTGTTCAGGGAAGGCCTTCTGAGATATCCTTGACTTTTGCCGGCTCATGCTGCCTTTTGGGACAACTTAGCCACCCTGACCCACGAAGGTAGAAGAACAGGCCGGACTGTGTCTTTCTGCTCCCGTCCTTCTGTCTATCCCGCCACTTTGATGTCACTAGTCAAAAGCCCTTCTATGGTAGCCGTAGTGTCCCCGTCTCAGCATCGCAATCCCGAACTGGCGACACCCTTTTACCTGGTCCGGAAGTGGCTGTCCTTCAAGGGTCTGAGGTTGCACGCCATCGGAAAGTGGCGGAGTGCCTTCTAGGAAACACTGAGGAACTTCCCGTTACCTTCTGAGGAGTCACTAGGCAACTGCCGACATCGACCGCCCAGCCCTCCGTACCGATTTCGTATGTCATGTCTGAAAACCTCGAGCGCGCACGAGCTCATGGAAGTAAATCCGTACCTATCTCCCACACCTGGAAGAATTGCAGGGAGGTACCATGTATACTTTCCCAACGCCTTCCAGGCGTTGTTGACGCTCCTGCTTCTCCCTTTTCTTACTGTTGTCGCTCTTGTTAGCTCTTTCTGAGAGCCGTAGTCTCCCCGATACAATATTCTTTCTCTGCAAACAAATGAAATGGATCTTTAGAGAGCACCTGACATTCAAAGATGACGGGTGGCTGACAGGTTACTGAAGTCTTTTCCAGGAAGGTCTCGGTCTTGAGTTGCTCTTCCTCCTTGCCTAACAATAGCATGCTCTTCCACTCTCAACCGTGGACGTTTCTCCTGTGACAGCTTTGACAGTATTCAGCTATTGGCGTACCACCTCCCTATCTCTCTCGGCATGTCACCTACTGCACACACTACATTTCACTCTCTACAGCTGAAAATCTGGTGGCATCGCAATCAAAGTCGTCGCCTCTAGAATCGGTTCACCCCATTCCGCCCGTACCTAGTTACTGGAGCTATATACAGTGTCTTGAGTTCTCGTGTCTTCGAACCTACGAGGAGACACTCTCCTCTCCGCAGTTTCCACCGCATCGCACAGTAAGAAGATTGGGCTACGCACGGGTGGGAGTGTCATTCTCCTGTCCGGACCGAGTCGATACCTTCTCTCCAGAGATTCAGCTTTTTGGTCCCATCTATCCACAAGTTTGTGAATGGCAGGAGCGGCGTGTAATCTTTTCCACCACTGACAGTATGGAGATGAATAATTTCCGCTTTACGTTCCCTTCAACAAGTGGAGTGAGGCAATCCTTCCCAAGTAAAAGCATTACGTGTGTGCTAACCCCGCCTTTTGCTGGTGCGTATGCAGTGGGTCTCTTCGTTCTATTCAAGAGCGGAAAGCCGGAAGAAACTGAGATAGTCTTTATGGAATTCTTCACTTCTTCCCCACGTGACTTGCTCTCTCTTCACTAACAACACCGTCTATTCTCACGTTGTTTCTTTTCTCTTCAGTCTAGAAAACGTAAGTAAGGGGTCACATGAACATCAGCATCCCGTGAACTCTTTCCACTTCTAAGCGTATCGCCTGGTACACGAACAGAGAAGTCCATGGAAAGAAGAAAGAAGGAAGGAAGATCATCTTCATTCTCATCAGTATCCATTGATAACATCGGAATGAGATAAAAGCAAAACATTTCCCTCCTTCTTCTGCATGTATGACACATGCTCGTATCTTTTCCATACATGAAAAGAAGAAAGATATGGCTTCTCTCTTTGAACTTTCACTCTCTTGTTCTCGTTCTCTAGAGCTAGATATCGATCATATGTTGTAGTATTATGAAGAACATGACGAGAGCGATGTATGCGAATGAGTATGATGATCATATCGTCTGTCTTCTCATATAAGAGGCGGTGAGAAGAGAGAGCTACACATCGCAACGTCTCTCACGAAGAATCACGATGTGCATTTCAGGACAAGGAAAAGACACGGACCCTCCATATCTCTTAAAGATACACACGTATACCCACGCGTACATGTAGACATACATACAGTTTTGCATACTGACCGTCACAGATATCGGAAAGATACACGCAGCAGTGGAAAAGAGTACATAAGGAAATGACGAAGAAGTGAATCCATTCCCCCCAGCTGCTAAGATAAGAATCTCCCTATATACAACGCATAGGCTGGAGGAGAGAATACAAGGAACTATCAGAAGTCTCACTAATAAGAAAACTGTACAAGAGCAACCTTCTTGACTTCATCGTATCCTCTCCTTCTTCTCTCTCCCTCCTTTCTTCTGTTGTATTTCACGACTCCATATATGATCCTTGAACTGACTGTCTCCATGGAGAGCTTCATACGAAAGTGTAGAAACGTCTCTCGTTCTCTTAGTGAAGAAAGCATAAAAGCAAAGGAAGGACTAGAGAAGATCATCAAAAGCTCTCATTCTGTCCTCGGGAGTGGCACCATCTTGACTAGACGTCTTCTTCTCACTACTTCTCATGTTGGGATGGACTTCTGATTCATCATCTTCTCTTTGTTGTTCTTTCTTTGCTTCTTCTTCTCCTCCTCGCGCTTTCCTTTCTTCCTTTCTTCTCACTCCTTCATCACCGTGACGAGATGAACGACGCGAGGATGAAGAGGAATGAAGAGAAGAAGAAGAACTCCTTTCATCTTCTTCATCATCTGAAGCTGATACACCATTTCTTTTGTTCTTCTTTTTCTTCTTTTCTTTCTCCTCTTCTTCTTTCTGCGCCAACTTCTTCTTCTTTCTAACATCTGTCTCACCATCATCATCGTCTTCTTCACTCTCGGAGACAGAGCTCGTGCTACCAGATGAAGAATGTCCTCTCTTCTCCTCATCGTAATACTTGGATTTCTTTTTCTTCTTATCTTTCTTCTGATGAACCTTCTTCTGTTGCTCTCCTTCTTCTTCTTCTTCTTTTCTACCTACCTTTCCTCTCTTCCTATCTTCCTCTCTCAACAAAGATGACTGAGTAGAAGAAGAAGAGGATGGGCTATCACTGTCCTCCCTCCTACATCCCCGCACATCATCATCATCACCGCCGTCATGTATCCCTTTCCTTTCTTCCTTTGTGTGTTTAGCTGGAGAATTCATATCTTTCTTCGCGGTACTATTCCTTTCACCGTAATGGCCATTCTCTAGATTCATCATCTTCATCTCCTCTCTCTCTTCCTTGTCCTCGTTCTTCTTGTTCTTCTTCTTCTTCTCCGTCGCATCTGGACTACTATCATCTCTTCTTTCCCCTGTTGCCCGACTGTCGTTCTTCTTCTTCTTCATCTCTTCAGGTGGACTTCCTAGGCCTTCTAGGAGTAGATCGGCAGCTGACGAAAGAGACGATTGATGAGAACTCGAGAAGTCTTCTTCTTCTTCATCTCTTCTCATTGTCTGCTTCGAAGAGGAGGAAGAAGCAGGTGAAGGTTGGTTTCTCTCTATCTCTGTCTCACAAGGTTTATAAGGAGAATGATGACTCGCTGTACTGGAGAAGATATCATCTAGCGACGATTCCTTTCTCGACTCTTCTTCATTTATGGCTTTTCCTTCTCCTATATTAATCGGTTTCTTTTTTCTTCTCTCCCCTTCTCCCTCTTGTTCTCCTCCTTTCCTTTCTTTTTTCTTATGTCCATAATGTGTCTTGCTCTCATCTTTTCCTCTCCGACTACCTCCTTCCGTCTGACCTCTTCTGCTTCTTCTCTTTCTCTCAATCTCCGATTCTGAAGAAGAGGAAGAAGAAGAAGAGGAAGATGATGAATGGCGCTTCTTATGTCTGCTGTGACGATGGTGAGAAGATTTTCTTCTTCGACTTCTTTGCCGTGTATCAGGACTTGAAGATGATGAGGAATCACTTGAAGATGAAGAAGAAGAAGTGGTGTCATTCATTCTCTTTTTCGTTTTCCTTTTCTTTTCATTCTCAGTTCCTTTCTTCTTACTTTTCGCTTCTCCTCCTTCTACTTGTTTCTCTTCTGACAAGACCATCATCACCTCGCCTTCTCTTCCTTTAGCTTCCTGCTCTTCTTCACCCCCGAGAAGCAGATCTCTCACCCATGCCTCTTGTTCCTCAGGAGTTGCTCCGAGGGCTTTCATCTCTTGTTCTGGATCTCTTTCTTCGTCTTCTCTCTTCCCTTTCCCATCCGTTCCTTCTCTTCTTCTTCTTTTCTCATCGATCGTACTCTCATTCTTAAGACTACGATCAAGACCGTCATCTCCTTCACTCTGTCTACCTTTCCTTCCCCGACTGGGTCGTGTGCTATCTTCACTATGATGACGATGGTGATATGGCGGATGTCTTCTTCGAGTTCTTCTTCCTCTTCTCTCACTCCCATCAGAAGACGAAGAAGAGAATGAAGAAGAGCGAGAGGAAGATATCGACGACGAAGAAGAAGAGAGAGATGATCCTGACTTTGTCGGATGATGTTTTCTTCCTCCCCGATGGTCATGACGTTTGGAAGATCGACGGTCTCTTGGATGTTTACTCCGTCTCCTTCTCGACGATGATGATGAGGAGGAACGACTGATGGAACTGCTTCTACTGCTTCTTCGGCTCGATGACGATAGACGACGATGTCTACCTCTTCTACCCGTTTTAGATGAAGGAGAGAACAGCAACCCGGCTTCCCCTTCTCCTCCCTGGTTTCTCCTCACGCCGTCAAGAGTGAGTGAAGTCAAGGCGTTGCTTTCTCCTCTTCTTTCTTGTTCTTCTTCTATGGCTAAGAGAAGATCTGTGCTTCCACTCGTACTATTCTTATGCTCGTGATGATGCCTCATACCAGGGTGTTCTCTCTTTCTAGTCGTCTTCTCTTTCCTATCATCGCTTCTTCTCTTATTCTTCCTGTCCACACTACTACTACTACGGCGACGTGACATCTCTCCCTCTCGTTCTCTATACTTTCTCGATGATCTCTTTCCATCGCGATAATCCTTATCACCGCCACCCCGCCTTCTTCTCTCATGTTGTTCTTCTTCTTCCTCTGTTGTCTTCTTCCTTCTTCTACGTCTCTTTCCTTCTTCTTCTCCTTCTCCCTCTCCTCCTATCACTCCGGTCCTCCCACCACTATAACGACTAGTCTTCTCCACATCTCTCACACGGTCGTTTGCCTCCTCCTCTTCTTCCTGTCTTCCCTGCTTCTGTTGAGCCGCCGCCGCAGCTGCAGCTGCTTCACGCTGGGCTCTTCTCTTCTGTTGCCAAGTCTGTTTTTCTTTTCGCTTCGCAGCTTTCAGCTTCTCCACCCACTTCAATGTGGTGGGTAGACGTACATCATCGACAACTCGACTGTCATGAGACTGACAATGACTACTCTGAGACTTCACTCCTGTCGAACTTTGATCTCTCTGATGTGGCTGCGGATCACTCGATGAGACACGTCCTTCTTGTGCTTGGACAGTCGTCATATTTTCATGCTCTTGTTGTTCTTGCGCTTGGCGTACCTCACGTTCACGTTGGAGTTCTTCTACACCTCCATTAAGCAACCAGTCAACGGCTGCTTGGGTATCGCTATCATGCATAAGAAGAGCTTTCTTCGCAAATTCTTCTTCGAAGCCTTGAGCTGTTAAAACTGCTAAAGATAAGATATCGACGGTCACTTCAGAAGATGAACCTCCGCTATGAGAAGGAAGAGGAGCAGGAGTGGCTCCTGTACTACCATGGTTACCAGAGCCTCTGCTGTCATGATGATCGGCGTTAGTATCACCACTTCCATCGTCGTCTTTCGTTTTGTTCTTCTTCTCACCCTCTCCTCCTCCTCCTCTTGTTCTCTCATCGGTGTGTTGAGGTAACATTAAGACAGGCGGTCCACCTTCTGCTGAATCTGTCGAGATGAGTGTGGAGGTAGCTTCTCTTTCCCACTTCTCAACCAGACGTTCTGTTGCACTGATCCCTGCGACTACCGATGGAGACACTTTACTGTGGTTCTTCATATTTGAGAACCCGCATGTAAAGTTAGGACTGTCTTCGATTCCTTCTTCTCTTCTACGCTTCTCTTCTTCTTCCTCCGCTGCTGCACGCTCTGCAAGCTCTAATTCCACCTGAGACGAGAGACGACAAAGCACAATATCAACAAGCCGGACGCATTTCCTCTACTATCCTATTCGCACTAGTGAAAAGATCAAACCCTTAGAACGACAGATGTAGAGGCCAACAACCCTATGGAAAGAACAATTAACAAGACACATGGGACAGGAAAGATGTATACACATCCTGTAGAGACAAAGTATGTGTCGATGATATGAGCGAATCGAGATCTCTATCTATCTATCTATTCTTGAGCTATGTGTTTATCTTTGGACTATCCATCTATCTGTCCTGTGCCTCTATCATAGGATACACATCCATAGACAGGTACAGACCACACTTCTGACTCCTGAACCCCTGGTAGCTAGACCGACTGTCATTCTCTCCCTCTCCCTCACTCGCTCTCCTCTACACAGATATCTCCCTAAAAATGTACCTGACACGAACAGCACCCCGTGTACACACAGGTCTTTCCACCATAGCCATGTATTATCAGAGGAATGGATCTTCTCTAGCCTATACGTCCATATACATCGGAAGACTCTTCAGTATACCCTACTCTAAACAAGTACATGAATTTATATACATCCACTCTACAATAAGTGAACGGCACCTGCCCGAGAAGAGGAGACAAACCCGTACTAAGCTTGGGAAAGAGAGCGGTGGGGAATTTTAGAATCTCTTGAAGAAGCTCTTCTACACAACCCCACATACACTTTGGATATTTACAACAAGGATTCTCTAAAGACATGTTTAAGTCTTGGAAGACCCGCACAGATCTCTACACAGATATACAACTGTGTACACGTATATACAGAGAGCATCGATACATATACACGTATGTATGTACGGACCTATGTATACTATGTATACACGTAAGTGTACGAACTCTTGTACATCCATATCTATATGTATGTGCATATTTGTGACTGCGAGCGAGAGAGATATATCAAGACAGAAAGAGATATATTCCGAAGAGGGGACAAGCGAGAGAAAGTTCTCTTTACCTGAGGGAGAAGAAGTTGAGGTGTCATTTCAACCATTGGGCGAAATTCCATCCGGCTGGGTAGAACGCGAGCTATAGCATGAGCGCTAGTTGCGAAGAATTCATATTGCAGGTACTTAAGAGTCTGAAGGGTACTATCGAAGATATCACACTTATACGCATCTAACATTTGTAGCCATTCAAACAAGATATCATCCATTTCCTTGAAATTCGACCGTGCTGTCTCTGCAGCTGTCTCTGCGTAGAACAATTCCTTCTCTGATAGAAGATAATTGGCGCTTGTCTTCCTTGGATAAGACGAAGATGACGAAGTATCAGATCCTCTCTCTCCACGTCGATTCAATAAAGAAGACGTCGATGTTGCTGTTTCCTGACCCAGACGATCACCTCGGGAGTCAGCGCTTCTCTTACTACTCTTTCTTCTGCCTCTACCTCCTCCTCCTCCTCCCCTGTGTTGTTGTTCGTCGTCGTCTTCTTCTTCCTCATCTTCTTCTTCATCTTCATCATCTATTCCTTCTTCTCCATGTCTTCTTCTACTATCTTTATTATACGAGTCAAGATGGCTCTTTTTTCTGTTGCTATGAGGGCCTCCATTATAAGACGCCTGTGAAGATCCTACTGCTCCTGCACCACCAGCACCTCCTAGTGAAGAATCCCCCCCCCCGGCAGAAGAAGAGGAGCTAGCTAGTTTTTCACGGAGACTTTGGACTTTCTTATATGCTAAAAGCCATTCAGCAAGACGTCGATTTCGGACTTGGATATCTTGCTTAAGCTTTTGATTGTGCTGTCTGTGTTTCTTGATCGGATCAACGATGTTGAACTGAAGATCTCTTCGCAGTTTCGCATAGGCTGCATGGGGAGCATCGACACGAGTAACTCGATGAATCGATTCTCTATAAAGACAAGAATCTCTGACAATACATGCGTCACTCTTTTTCGTCAGATGGAGAACACATGCCTCCGATAAACTTGATAAGCCCGTACATAACTGCTCGACTCCTTCTAAGTATCGATGGACTCCTACTTCAATAGCCTCCAACGTCTCATCGAATCGCATGAAATCTCGGACCATACCCTCGAAGACAGGATCTTGAGCTTTGAGAGAACTCTCCAGCAAAGATCCATGTTGAAGACGAGAAAGAAAAAAGACAATATCCGACTTTAGAGTCGCTAGAGAATCCTCCATAGTTTTGAGAGATGAAGGGGGAGGGAGGAAAGAACAAAGACAGAGGAGGACAGGCTTTCGACCTGCTTTACAAGATGAAGGAGACGAACGCTGAAGACCAGAGAGAGGACAAGAAGAAGAAAAGGGGAGAGAGAGAAGGTGTCTATGTGTGAGAAAGAGAGCAATGAAAAGGAAGATAGAAGAGGAGTCAACACACTCCCACAAACAACAGAGAGAGAAAGATGAATGATTCGGAGGGGGAGGAAGGTAAAGAGAAATCAATAGCGGTTCGGACGTACAGAAAAGGGTTGGGTTCTTCTGTCTTGAAGGAAAGAGTCTCTTTTTTCAGCCCTTCTTCCTCTCTTCCCGACGACAGCTTTGATGAGAAAACGCAAGCGTATATACACGCCTGAACACCTATGGTAAAACGACACGCCTTTAGTCGAAGAGAATCGTATTCACATTCACTCGAGGATGACGAGAAAAAAAGATTCTGCGAGCCTGTAGGTATACTCACTCTGACAGAAAGTGCAGACAGTCGGATATACAATTGAATGAAGAGAGAGAGGAAGAACAAGAGGTCAAGGCAAAGGGCTAGACACACTTCATCAGTTGGGAAACGCCGGCAGGGGAGAAAGAATGCAAGAAGGCTAAAAGAAAGGAACGAAGAGGTTGTTTGCTTCCCATGGAAGGAAGGCCACCATCGTTGTGTTGTTTCTAACAGACAAAAATCACTAAAAAGGCCACAGAGCAGTACGACGGGGTGTCATCATCCTTGCTTCCGGTTCTTTCCGAAGACCCAATGAGAATCACGACAGTAGACGCCGTCCTTGTTCATCAGGCAAGTTTGCGAAAAGAGAAACGAACGGAGAAGTCTCCTCCTGAGCTCTCTCTCTTCTCTCCCATTTTCTCTTCTCTTGGAATTGCTGAGCGTACACCAAGGAAAACGCTGTTTGGTTCGGTGGAAGTCTTCATCTTTCTTCTCTTTCTTACAGACAAACTACTAAGAGGAGCAGAGAAGAAAACCTGCTGACTGAATGAGAGATGTGAGAAACGAGGAGAGACCCGAGAAACGGAAAGAAGGGAGGAAAGAAAGACTGCCAGTGGCCTCTACATCATTGACGAATAGGATAGCAAAAGAAAAGAAAAGGACATCCTCTCTTGAAAGAAGAGACCTTGAGTAGATCCAAAAAAAAGATAGTCTTGCGCTTGGTTGATGGGGCATGCTGTTTTTGCTGGGGTGTTGTTGTGTACTGTGTAGTCTCGGGTGTACATACACCCGGGATCTCGACGCGGCCAGTAGCAGCAGTAATGCTTCAAGTAACAAAAGAGTCCTAGAGATACCAAAGATAAGAAAAGAACCAGTAGGTAAATGGATGAGGGAATGTGGGAGTGCCTCTTGTTTACGAAGACTAAGTGACTAAGCCTTCTTATCACGAAGGGAAGAAACCTAGATCGCTGAGAGACAGGATGAAGAATCACTTTGGCTACGGCTCGTGATTGAGTCTTCGCCAACCTCTTCCTACTCTTACGAGGGCACCCTCACATAGGATTATCGCCACACAGCCACTACCATCAGTGTAACTATTGCAGTCTTTTCCCTCGCGATGGCTTCATAGTCGACTTCTATTCACCATTGCTCCCGGCCTTTAGTTCCTTGTCTTGTTTTCCTCACGAAATCCGAAGTTAGCTTCAAAGTAACGAGAACGTGGGTTGTCATCCGATGTTTTCTACCTCTCCAACTACTCTCTATACCACTCCGACCGTAGAGAGACAGCAAGTGCACGAGAAGTTTTGCTTCACAGGCGAGATGGTAGATTCGTAGCAAGAAAACTTGTAAGCAGTTAGCGCCCTGGTAGCTCTTGTAAGTAGGAAGTGCAAGACGAGGAGCAGCAGGGCGAGGGACAGATATAACGAGGCTGGTGATCGTCAGCCACACCCGCCGAACCCCCCAAGAGACCAGCCAGACGGACAGACAACAGCAGCATCAGTAAGCGACAAAAAGACTCCTGAAGAGAGTGAAGAGGAAGTCTTCCCTGTTTTCGCTCTTGTTCCCACGAGAAGTCTTAATTTGAGATTAAACTCACTCTCCAAGAAAGGCTCTTCAGAGTCTCAATGGAGACAAGCCTTTTCACCGTCATCACTCTCACGGCTTCTTTCGTCGCTTCTTTTCGAATCTCTCCATAAGTCCTCTTTTCTCTGCTCCCTTCTTCTCTTCTTCAACATGAACTTGTGTCTCTCGTCTCCTTGCCGTACTACCTCTATTGCCCTTACCTTGACGACGACGTTTGGGGGGAGCAAGAGCATAACGCAAACTATGCTCTCTTCTAAGGCCACCAAGAAGTAAAAAGATCCCTAGCAGAAGATTTCTTGTTCGAACGGAAAGGAGGACAAGTGTTTTTATCGCCTTTCTTGTTGCTTCTCCTGTTTCTCTTCTCCTGATGTACACATTCCCAGTTTCCTGTTGTCTAGCTGGAGATGAATTGTCTTCTTCCCTTCCCCCGCCTCTCCCAGCCAAAAATTTCTTCTCGACAGAAGTGGATTTTTCTGTTCTCTCTTCTCGCAACCGTTATTCCACGAGTTTTCACAATTTTTACCCAGGCGAAGTCTGTTACTGGGATGCTGTCTCCGTCTTCAACTCTCCTCATCCTTCTTTAGTTTCTTGTCTCCCCGGCGTTTTCTTTCTCCCTGTCACGTAGACGCTTAGGCGTCACTAGGGGCCGCTCTCTCTTTCAGCTAATCTGTTTGTTTTGCTCGCGTTTTTCCCTTGGTTTTCCCTTCTTCCTTTGTTTGAATGTGCCCTCTATTGCGCGTCTTCTCAACCCATTCGGGTTCTCTTGTTCAATGAGCCCACCTGCACAGCTCCTCTCCTCAGGAGAGGGGGGAGATCTGTCTATGGCAGCTTCATCACCTGCTTCAACTCGAGTTGTACGATCGTCGGAAGATCTTTTTTCCTCTTCTTCTCTCCCTCCTGAGAATTGTCCTTTCTCTCATGGTTGTCCTGTAATTCTATCTGACCATGATCGTATCTCTTCGTCTATAGACCCTCCTTCCTCTGCACCTCATCTCTCAAAGTCAGAGAACCCTAGAGCATCACCAGGATACTGTACTTCCCCTGGTCGTTGTCGCCCTGTTATCACTTCTTGCACGACTCCTGCTTCTTCTCCCTCCTTTCATGAAGACGAAGGAGGGAGAGAACAAGAAATCGAAGGATTGCCAGTCGGGGACGCCATCACGACCTTAGTCAGTCCGCATCTTGGGCGAGGTGCCTCTACTTCTTCTCTTTGTCATTGTTGTCCCTCCTTCAGCAAATCAGAAATGATGATGTCTTCTTCATGGCGCGGAGGGGGTCACGATATCTCTCATCGGAAGTGTTCCCGTGCTTCTCTTCTTCCTTTGGGTTGTCGTTTCTCCCCATCTTATATAGCAGAACATCCCTTGAGGTGTATATACAGTGAGTTGCATACTCTGCTAACCGTGACAAGATTAGCTTCTGAGGCTTTAGTCTCTACCGGCCTTCCTCCCCCTCTCCAAGGCTCTTCTTGTCATACTAGCATTCTGGCCTTTGGAGAAGCTTCATGTCTCCCTCCGCCTCTCTCAGGTTTCGTAGCTTCTGTGGAGAGTCTTTCTTCTTTACTCCATCAACAACTCATCTTCCTTCATCAGGGCGAAGATGAAGACGACGACGAAGAAGAGAAAGATGAAGAGGAGACCCGGCGTAGCTCCTCCGACGACCCTGCTACCGGGGGGGCAGAAGAAGGTAGCCACCACCAGATAGACTGGGTTGGTCCAACGAGGAGCCGACGAGGAAGTCTATCTTCTTCTTTGTCGTCTATCAATGATCTTGACTATCCGTCTTATCATCAGCATAGGACAGGAACTTCATCTTATAGGAAAAAGAAGAAGATGTCTCGACTCCTGTCTCTTCAAGAAGAACATTTAGCTCCTTTTCTCTTTGTAGCAGCAGATTTTCTACCTATCCTTCAGAGCATTGAATTGCAAACTCAGTCAGCTTATCCACACCCGACTTCCAGTGCAGGGAGTCATACGCCTGGTGTTTCATGGGCAAGTCTCATCAATGTACGACCTGTTATAGCGGTCGCCTTAGCATCTTTGAATAAGTTTGTGGGGTATGACTTATTGTCTCCATTGAGGTGTATGTACAGCTCATCTCTAACCAATCAAGTCTTAGAAGCTGTACTAACATGTGCCCATCAACAACTTCAGCAACTCTCAGGGCCTTCAACTCCTTCTCTTCCTGGTACAGGCCATGTCTCTTCATCATCATCATCATCATCATCTCCTTTCAGTGTCTTTGGTAGTGGTGGAGTTGGACTTTATAGCGCCTACTTAGGGGGAGGGAGTAGTCATAATACTTCAGCTAATACACCTTTGATTCTTGAGGAAGAAGAAGTTCTTCTACATAAGGCTTTAAGTTTGCTCTCTGAGACACTGAAGTCGTCATCAGGTTTCTTCATAACCGATGAGGGCATCTGGGAGATCTTCAAGGTCTGCTATCTCACAGTACGACAAGGTCGCATTTCTGTTGTTCTCCGTAGTTACACTGAAAACCTACTTGTGCAGCTTCTTCTTCATCTCTTTGCCCCTCCCCGATCTCTCGCTCTAACAGATAAACCACGTAAAGCGCTTCTTTCGCCTTTGTCAAGGCTTTGCTCTCCTGTAAGGGATGGAGAGGACCTGAAGGAACCTGGAACTCTCAGAAAGAATGAAGATAAAGAAGAAAGGCGGCGATCTTGTAAGGAGACAGGAGGAGGAGGAGAAGAAAGTCATCAGGATGATCATAGAGGAGATGAAGAGGTAGAGAGTACTCGTCGTGAGGAGCCCGTTCCTGAGGGACATCTTCACCGTCTCAACGTCAGAAGAAAGGGAGAAAGAAAACTTCAGGAAGAAGAGGAAGAGGAAGAAGAAGTCCGACGAAGAAATGAAGAAGGGTACTTCTCGAAATCCCGTCACAGGCCACATGGTCTTGGTTCTCTTTATATGGCTCTTCGTTTCATTGCTTTCTTAATCAATCATGGCCTTCCCTTCTCTTCGACATCTTCAAGTGCGCCGCCATCTCTTCGTCCCGATGCTGAAGGGGGATCAGGAGGAGATACTCTAGCAGCTTCTGTTCACTCTTCTGCTGAGAAGCCGACAACGACTACCTCATCGTCATCATCTAATACAACGAAGGCTAGGACTCCTGCTACTCTCCCCCATAGTCATGCTTCTTCAGCTCCAGAAGGAAAGTCAACGAGTCATCCAAGTCATGATACAGGAGGAGAAGGAGGAGGGGATCCAGAGAAACCTTTGTCGGTCAAACCTAGTGGAGGCAAATCAAGGGGGGGAAATACTAAGGCGGTTTCATCATCTTCTTCACTCTCATCCCGTGAGAAACCTTTTTCTTCTTCCAAGCCGACTATGTCATCATCGGGTCGTGTTCCACAGACAGAAGCGGTTGATTCTTCTCCATCTCTTTCTTCTTTGTCGTCCTCAGGTGGCATAGCAGAAGAAGAGGAAGGAGAGAATGAGGGTGTGTATGGATCATCACGTTCGATAAATCATCTTGAAGAGGAGAAGAAGAGATGTTCTTCGTCTCTTTTCTCTACTCAAGTGATGGGAGATGATCTCTATCATATAAGAACCTTGGAGAAAGACTTGTTTGGGATGTATGAAGAATCTTGCGCGGGGTTATCTTCCTATTCTTTCTTCTATCATTATTATAATACAGGGTCAAGTCAGAATCCCTGGAGTAAGGATGAAGAAGAGTTCAATCAAGAGATGCGATCTCTCGGCGTTTCTCTCTTGAACGTTGTCTTGGAGTCTTCTGGTCCAGCCCTCTTCTTGAAATATCCTCCCTTGCGACATATTATGACGGAAGAAATCTCATGGAGTCTGATAAGAAGTGCTTATATGACGTCTTCTTCCTCTTTATCCACTCTCTCTTCAAATAGCCCTCATACATCAGGTGGAGGTACCAATAGTAGTAGTGGCCATCCGTCAAGCAATAGGTATAATAAAGATGCAAGCATGCTTATGCTATCTGTTCTCTTAAGATCTGTACTGTATCTACACACGTACTGTCCCCCTCCGAAGACCTCGATGATTCAGATTGAGTTGATGAAGAGTGTTTTCTTTCGTGTTCTGAATTCACCTTTACATGTCATCTTCTTTCAACCTTCTCCCACTCTTTCTCTTCTCTTCGGCGGCGGAGGAGGAGGAGCTCCAGGCGGTTCGACATCTTCTTCGACGTCGGCTACTACGGCTCTCTTAACGTCACAGTATCATACCTTTCTACAGCAGTTAGAGGATAAAGTCTTCCCATATGAGTATCGATATCTAACTTTAGAATCTCTTGTTGAGTTATGCTGCTCGAATCCAAACTTTCTTCTCCATCTCTTCATCTCCTTCGATTGTAATATTCACTCCGATACAGATGCATGCTCTGAGATTCTTGCCATTCTCTCTTTCGTTGTTCTATCACCTCCTCTTCCTCTTCTCCCGACTCTACAGCAAATACAAATGGCCGCCTCATCCTCCTCAGGCCAGTCCTCTTCCGGAGGTCGTTCCACAAAGAAAGCGGGACCAGGAATTGGAGGGTGTTTCTCATCTCTTCAAGATGCTATTCATATGTATTTACCTCCGTATCATGGGGTGTATAGACACCCGGCATATGTGACATTATATGAAGATGGGAAGTCTTGCCTCTACAGTCCTTTTGATGTTTTTAGACAAATATCACGTGTTCCTTTCTCTATGTTCTATTCCTATTCTTCATCTTCTGATGCCGATGTGAAGTCATCTTCTACTGGATCTGCCCTGTGTTCTCCATCTCTTCTTAATCTTGATCTGTCGGCACCTTCTTTCTTGAATTTTGCGGGCATGTCGTCTCCTTTAGGAAGGAGCGGAGGTCTTCTCTTTCTCGGCTCAGGTAAATCAACAGGCGGAAGTTCATCATCCTATGCAGCGATGATGACAGGGGACCCTAGTATGAAAGGAGGTCGAGGTAACCCCAATATGAGTAGCACCAGTCATAGTAGTAGTGGTAGTAGTATAGGAGGAGGGAGAAAAGGAGTAGGTGCAGGTGGTGGTGGCGGTGCTGCTGGATTGGTAGAAAGAAGAAAAGAGTTGTCAGGCTTAAGTCGCCTAGCCTTAAGAGGCCTTCTCAATGTTCTCTCAACATCGGCGACTCGTGTTGAAAGAATGGCCGCGAAGAGAATCTCATCAAGAAAGAAACAACTCTCTTCACGTAACGTCTTACATAGGAAGATGAGGAACTCACCGTCTCTTAATACGGAGGGAGACAGCTGTGTATGTCTCCCTACTAATGAGTCTAATGTCGCTTCGGATCATCCCTTGTCAGATCAGAACAACAATCGTGATGTGGTTGTAGCCCCAAGCCAAGGCAGAGTAAACAAGACAGGTGTCGATCCAAGAGACGCAAAGATGACGATGATGATGAATAGGGAAGGGAGAGAGGAACAAGAAAAAGGGGAGGAAGACCAAGGAACGGAGATGCAGTTCATTCTTTCAAAAGAAAGACATGAAGAAGAAGAAGAGAGGAGCGAGGACCCAGAATCCGAACAAAATGAACGGAGCGCTGCTGCTTGTGCTATATGCGATGCTATGATTCAAAGTGGGAAGTATTCGGCGGTTAAAGCCTTCGGAATGGTTCAACAGTTAAGTCGACTCAGTGAAAGACGAGAACGCAAGAGAAGGCTTGCCTTAGGGCTTATGGTAGGTGATGTTTCAAATTGCTCGGCTCTATTCAGTCTTCGTCGTTTACATGAGGAGTCTCTTCATTGTTCTCTCTCCCATCCACTTCATTCATGCATGCTGGGGGTTCTACAAAAAAAGGCCAGCGAGGGAGGAACATGGACTAGTACTTCTACTTGTATGTGAAGTGAGGAAAGTAGTACACATCTTCTTGAGTTTGAGAGTCCTGTCCGTCAGTATGCCTCTTTTCCTCTCATTGGTTTCTGTACAGACATATGCTTATATACGGATATACGCCAGGACACATGGGTATGTATATGTGTCTGTATCACCGGCGCCGTATTCAAGTCGTTGTATCATGCTTGGAGAGAAAGATGTTTTGCTTGTGTGGTCGCGATACACAACAACAACAACAGTATAGATCTCATTTGGTTTCTCAGACACTAGCCATACTCGAGATACATGGAGGTCTCTATGTGTGTACCATGATACAGCTTAGAGCTTTGCTTTTCGTCTGTCGGAGTAAGGGAGCGAATGAAGTAGCTTTAAGAGGTTGTTCTTTGTGGATGTATGCCTGTATACACATTCCCTGTCTTGATCGAAGGTATTCTTTAGACATCGTTGTCTCGGTTCGTTTTGTATCAATCTAAGCTGATACTGCGGTCATCATTCTCGCAAGTTGTTTGGGAATGAACGTTATGACTCCCTTCTGCTGTGACGTTGTCTTTCGAGTTGCATGCATAGGTGTGTGTGCATGCATGCATTGTTGTGGACATCTTCCTAACAACTTTCCTTGTTCAGGCATTTAATGAGAATCCGAAGACCTTCATTCCACGTCTTCAAGAACTTAGACTTCTTCCTACACCTACAGCGACGCCTCGCTCTGTCGCTGCCTTTTTACGGGAGACACGTGGCCTAGATCTCGTCAAAGTCGGAGAATACCTCGCGCAGAACAAGGAATGGAATAAACAGGTATGTGTATATAGAGAATATATATAAATATATATATTTGTATAGATGTCTCTATCTCTCTTCTTAGATCTCTAGTACGAAGACAACTATGGGAACGGAAGACTAGAGATGAAGTCTCCGTAATTTCTTCTCAAGTTTCTCGAATCATATTAATGGTTTCTCTTTCCTTTCTTTCTTCTTCTCTCTCTCGCTCTCTCTCTATTATGTCTACGGTGAAGGGTCACAGTAGACAAGTTTGTTTTGTATCTGCACTTCTGCAGTTGTATCTTACAGTTGTGGATGTATATACGTGCATGTGTGTGTGTATGTAGATTTTATGCATATGTATAGAGTGTCGAGAGAGAGTCGAGGCGGGCTATTAAGACGTACTGTTAAGGGTAATCACTCCTCCTACAAGTACTATTATTGCTTATCTTCATGTTGGGAGAGGACTGACGTTTTCCTGCAGCCTCTTTCTTTTCTTTCAATGCCGTGGAACTCCTCTTCATCATCCACCTCCCTCTCTGTCTTTCTCTCTGGTTGTCTTTTTGGGTAGGTTCTGCTACATTTTGTGGGGATGTTCTCCTTCACGAATGTGTCTCTTGTAGAAGCTCTTCGAATGCTTCTCGCCTCATTCCGATTGCCCGGTAAGGCGATCTCGACTACTACCGCTCTCCGCGCTGTCTCTCCTCTTTTTCATTCTCCTATGTTTATTCCTCTATGTCTGGCTGGCTCATTCCCCTCGTTGTGCCCGCCCCCCTCTAATTGTCCTCCTTACCTTTCTTCACTCTTCTCTCCGGTTTGCTTCACTCGAGTGTATGCACGCCAAGGGATTCGGTCGCCTTACATACGCTATGGGTATAGTCAACCCTCCAGGGACTGCTGTAGTATAAACATCTAGACCGTGTAGATAGTTGAGTCGCACTATCGGTCGTTTGTGTGATCTGTTGAGCGAAGATAGTATTTTGGTGGAGAAGACGTTTTTCTTTTGCAAGCCGTTGCTTTCTTCGTTCCGTTAGATTCACCCTGTTCAGGGCATCGAGGGATGTAGGCAGGGAGGGGGTAGAAGTCGAGGCTTACGAGGAAGACTGCCGAGCTTGTGACACTGTGTCTACATATAGGAAGATAGATAGATAGGTAGATAGATAGACAGGTTCAAGACAGATAGACAGATGGATTCAAGATAGGCGGATAGATCTTCTTGTACTGTTCCTGCTAGTGGTGTGGGTCGTGTGTGTTAGGTGTATCTAAGGGTGTATGATGTGTGTATGGACAGGGAGTCTTCTTTCTTGCCGTTGATGTAGAGGAGATTTCTGATCATAGGGATGACGACAGATAGGTATGAAACTTCCATGTGTGCTTTTAACTTTCATCCCCCTGTCTTTCAGGTGAAGCACAGCAGATCGAACGGGTCATGGAGGCTTTTGCTGGGGAGTATTACCAACAGCAACCTTTTGTGTCTACCCCGCAACTTTCTAAACAACTTGAGGAGGCGCGACTTCAGCAGCAACGTCGTCAGAAAGAACGATCTGTAGCTGTCCCGCCGTCTTTACATGACTCCTCATCAGCATCGTCAACCCAAGGAGGGGGGACAGGTGGTGGGAAGTCTTCAAAGAAGCAAGGAAAAAGTAAAGAAGAAGAGGATCTACGTTTCTCGATTCCACGGTGGGTCGTTAGCGAGGGTGCTTATTGGAGACAGAAAGATGAGGAGATTTCCGGGGGGGGTGGGGGGATAGCACGAGGAGGAAGAGGGGGGAGAACAAGAAGACTTCAGCAGAGTCGACATGCATGCCGCGAAGCAGGCAAAGCGACTAGATCGAGTCTTTCTCGTGCTACAGGAGAAGAAGAGGGAGATGGCGGTTCTTTGCTGGAGTTTCTTCGACAGCAAATGAGAAAGACACGGAGGAAAGACGAAAAGAACAAGAGAAGAGAATCCGATGAAGGAAAACAGGAGAAAAGGAGTCACCAGGAAGGTGACAGGGGGGATGAAGGAGGAATGGAGCTATTGTTGCTGGATACTGAGGAAGTTGTGAAGTGTATTCTCAGGAAAGACCAAGAAGATCATGCGGCTGATTATGATGATGAAGAAGAAGAAAATCCAGTGAGAGATGCCTTAACTAAACGCCTATCAGGCTTTTCTTCAACAGAACAGGTAAAATGCCGAGACGCAAATCTTTTGTTTCTTTCAGTGTCAGTCTCCCGTCGTATCAGTGTTGTGTCTCCTTGGTTTTGTTTCTCTGTAGCTGAATTCTCTTTCCAACGTTTCCTCTTCTTTCTTTCTCTCTTTCTTTCTTTTTGTTTCGAGATGTTTTCAAGAGATTTCACATCATCATTCTCTCACTCTCTCTAGGTGTTTTGTCTGGAGGGTGCACCCCCCCACGCAGGGCACGGGAATTCATACATATGCCGCTGCTAGCTAACCATGGATGTGTGTGACGTGTATACGTTCACCCCAGTGACTACATGTGTAGACATATGTATAGAGTATCCTCCTTTATGTCTTTAAATAGATGCACGAAGGATTTTCTACTACTTTTTCTTCCTTTTCTTCTGTACCGATGAGTTCTTCAGTCACAGCCAGCTATGCACCCGTGTTTCTTCTAAGAATTCAGACCCTCTTCTTCCTCATTGTGTTTCTCAGGGAGACTCTTTCTTCAGTTTCCGCTCATGTATGGATTTCTGTGTGTGTATGAATCTCTCCGCATCTGATCCATGAAGTCTGTATATCTCTGAAGGCACATCTGTCTGCGACTGGGAAAGGAAACTGAGGTTTCTTTCTTTTCAAATCCATCAGCTAAAGGGTGGGCTCATTATTCCTTGCGGTTACGTGACCACCTGCTCTTGGAGAGACAAATTGGGAAAACTTTCTTTCTTTCTTTCTTGTTTCTCATCATCGAGTCATCTTGCTTTTTTGTTTCCTTCCTGGAGTATATTCATTCTTGTCTTTGTCTTCTTTCTGCATGCGTGTAGCAAGGGACGGCGTCTCCCTCTCCCTCCGGATATGTGGAGTTCTTCAATCGTGACACGGTCTTTGTCTTAGCATATTCTATCATCATTTTGAATACAGATCTCCACAATCCTCAGGTCAAAGTGAAGATGAATATAGAACAGTTTCTACGAAACACCCGGGATATCAACCAAGGAAAGAGTCTTCCTCCTTTCTTCCTAACCGAAGTGTACTTATCAATTCGTGACGATGAAATTCGTTTAGAAACTTCTTCGCCAACATCGAATCCCATGACGGTGTCGCCGACTCCTCCTTCCCCACCCCCTGGTCTCTCATCCACGACAACAGGAGGGAGTAAAGGAGCCATCAGTGGTGGAAATGATCGTAAGCAACAGCAACAGCCAACTTCTCTACGTCTACCAGCTTCATCTTCTTCGTCTTCATCAGGAGGGCGGAGTATCTTTTCATCTTCTTATCATAACTTTGCTTATTATGGCCCTACGACCGCTGCGATCGCCACTTCTGCGGAGCTAAGTCACAGGAGCAAAGGAGGATGCCGAAAGGCGATGACGATGAAGAAGCAGATGCCTCAGTCCTTTGACGGGTGCTCTCATTTGTCTTGTTCTTCTTCATCTTCTTTCTATAAAAGTGCGGATAAGAAGAGACATCTTTATTCTTCTTCTGTGAGGGGTGTATCTGATGGCCTTTGGATGGATGACCATTCGAAGAGAAGTGTGTTGAAATGTAAGAGGAAAGGATCAGATGGGAGTGTTTTTATACCTGTAGAGACACCTAGCTCTTATCTGTATTCTTCAGAGGAATTAGATCGACTGTTCTTCTTTGTTCTGTGGGAAGGAGGTGTCTTTGATGTCCTAAGAAGTCTGTTCGAAACTGCTAGTGATACAGATGTGATGGAAGCAGCTTTAACAGGGATGTATCTCTTTGCTCGTATAGCGATTGCCCTACAACTTACCCAAGCTCTTAATGTAATAATTGTCGAGCTAGCTGCTTATGTCAACTCGACGATGAACGCGCAAGCCCAGTGTGTTCTTCCTGTTCTTCTCACCATCTTGAAACCGAAGAGTGAAGAAGAGGAGCAAGAAGAGTTTGGACAAGATGAGCAACCACTCCAAGAAGAGTTTCTTGATGAAGAGGATAGGAAGAAGAAGAAGAGATATGAAGGTCACATGAAGAAAGCCGAGGTTGAAGAGGAACAAAGGAGAGATGACGAAGATGAAAAGGAAGGGAAGAGTATGGTGTTAGGCGATGACGGAACTCATATTAGTCATGGAGTATCGGAGACCAGTCGTAGGAATAGCTTTCAATTGATGTCGAAGAATCCGTATCCTCCCCCATCTTCTTCCTTTTCATCATCATCGTCTTTACTTTCTTCTCCATGTTCTTCTCCATCGTCTTCGATGCTTTTCCCGCCCCCTCTTGTTCTGCCTCGTATCTTTTCTCCTGCTGATGACGATTCTTATACCTTCCGTTCTCCATGGTATTTATCACTTGATCCAACACGAAAGAAACAGCAGGTGAATAAGAAGAAGAATTCTCTCTTCTTGTCATCTTCTTCGATTCCTGGTTTAGGAGGATGCCATTGGTTACGTGAAGAAGGCTGGGCAGCTGTTATAGAAGTGTTTCTTAAGCTTTTTGCTGTAGGTCTTCTACCTCCATCTCTATCCACATTAAATGACTTCACAGATCCACAAGGAAGACCTCTGCCTCGATTATGTACTCTTATACCTCCTGCTTTCATCCCTCCCCCCGCCTTAGGCAAAAATGGGGGTAAAACAGGGGGGGGATCATCAGGAGGCCATAGTAAGAAGAAAGGAAGCTCCACCACTGCCACCTCGGCTTCATCGTCAAGTGGCAAAAGAGGTTGGCTAGGGGATCTAACGAATCTTCTCTTCGCTTTTGGAGATTCCGATGACGAAAGTGATGCGGGGGGAGAAGGAGAAACTCAAGGGAACTTCCCATCAGTGACGCTACAACAACAGGAACATCTTATTGCCAGCTTCTTACATGCAGATGATCACGTAAGTCAACACGAGTCTCCGTCATGATGCCACAGAGATGGCGTTGCCTCAGTGGACATACTCTCTCTATACATATCTATATAGATGTATATGTGGAGCATACATGTATACATGGAGATTCATGTAATATTGAATGGCGGGATAGAGGAGATACTCTTTTCCTTTCCTTATGTATAGGAGATGGGGTATAGAAGGATTGACCTGTCAGCAGCATAGTCACTTAGCGTTACTTCCATTTATGTGGCATCCTCGTGTATGGATCATCTTCTATTTGAGTTGTCTGTCCTGCTTATTTATACATTGTATATAGAGACGTGTATGTGAATTGGCTTGTATGCGTGTATGTACAGTAGAGAGGTAACCACACCGTAATATCTCGAAGAGACCCGTACTTGTAGATATGTACCTCCATAGTGAGATATACATATATAAACACACATACGTACATACATAGACATACATACCTATTGATACATAGGTACTCAATGTTGGTATCTATAGGTGTGGTTGATCTCGCTTTCTTTCAGGATGGTTCGGATGTGGCGTCTTTCCCCGCCTGTCTTTTGGACAATTTGTATCTTCTTCGATGTGGCACCCCTTTCTCGTTTCTTCCGACTACACTTTCTTCTTCTTTTTCCTCTTTAGTATATACTCCTGATCTCCTCTTTTCATCAGAAGGATACAGCAACAGTAGCCTCTATGAAGATTCTCCTCCATCTTCACAAGGACACTTCCACATCCCTTCTCCAAAGAAGCACCCTGGAGCTACGAAGTCTTTATCAGCAGATGTTTCTCGTTCAGGAGAAGGAAGGAGAAGAAGAAAGATGAAATCTTCTTCTTCATCTGAGTCTATGATTACTGCGCCTCGTAAGAATAAACCACCACGTAGTTCTTCCCAACAAGCCCCCAAGGGAGGAAAAGACATAACTACCGCGATAGGCGGAGAAGAGAGAGGAGAAGAAGAGATAGGTCTCCAAGATCAACGGAAGAAATATCTAAGAGATGATAGGTCTTCGAATATGCGAGAAGAGGATCTTGTTGAGATTCGTCGTTCAGGTTCTTCTTCCATGATGGAGAAACAACATACTTCAGGTCGTGGAAGAGGAGAAGGAGAAAGAGGAGGAGAAGTACCTAGGGAAGTCGAAAGCGGACAGTCCCACCACCATCATCATCCTCATCAGTCAACTAGGGGGGGAGAGGATGAAGAAGTAGATGAAGATGAAGAGTTTCTGTTGCAGCAACGACTCGAGCAGTTGGCAGCTATTCCTCCCTTCTTCCGGTTTAAAGCTGTACTAGAGAAACTTCTCAAGATAGATGAAGTTTTCTTCCAGTACGTCATGAGAAGGGGTTTGATGGATCGGACCTATCTTTATAGCATGCAACTAGGAACGGGAGTGTACATTCGGGCATGCGAGGAGGTATATGTATGTATTTATGTATATCTACCTCCCTGTGTCTTTGCATCCGGTCGAGTCTGACTGCACTGAGTGGTACGTCTATCTATAGATCGACGGAGTGGGTATGTATCTAAGGAGGTAGTGAGAGAGCTCAGTTCGACAAGATGGAAGCCGATCGAGGGCGTGGTGTCAGGAGTTCGTGTGAACTGACTGGGGTGACAGAGGAAGGGGAGAACGGAGGAGGAAGAAGGCTGATGAGAGAGAAGAAACTGAAGACGTTAGGTTTCTTGTTTCTTTTGAAAGAAGTAACGGTGTGATATACAGAGGCGCGATAAAACGTGTTCTTACCTAGAGAGGGTCATTATCTCATCGTCGTTCCTAGTGGGTCGTAGGAGAGTGTTGAATTGCAGCTGCGGGAACGTCTCGAGACTTCTCTGGGCGTGGGTGAGTCTAGTGTGTAGGCACCCTGTGTGTATATCGCACTTCTCCAGCCTTATTTTGACGAGTCTTTTTCAGACAGTGAAGGAGCTGTTTTTGTCTGTGAAGAGACCTTCTTGATTGCAGATGGGAAAGACACACTCTGATGAAAGAGGGCGGATTAAATGTGTTTCATTCTGTGATGTTTCTTGGTCTCTTCAGGATGCTAAGATCTCTTCATTGTGAGTCTGCTTTAGCTCTCTCCGTCATTCTCATTCTCCATACGGTTCCTTTCAGTTCATTACCTACTGCCACTCCAACAACTGCCCCACCTTCTCCACTGAGTTCTCCTACTCCTTCTCCGTCGAATAGTGTGCCACCTGTAGGGAGCCCCGGGGGTCACGGCGCGAGCGGCAGCAGTAGTAGTAGTAGCAGTGCATCTTCTCTTTCATCTGTTAATCAGAAAGCAACTCATCAAGGAAGTCTCGCTGACGGAGGAGAAGCTATAGGTGGGAGGACAGGTACATCTCATCCAACTTCATCTTCCGTCTCTTCTTCAGTTCCTTCTACACCAGCGTCTGTGACTTCTTCCAGTACAACTGCTACGACCACTACAACGTCCCCGGTGTTTGCTCACAACACGTCTACTTCATCTTCTTCTTCTTCATCTTCTACGGTTGTCATAACTCCTTATTATCCCTATCCTCGTCTTTCCGCATTTCCTCCTGCTATACCTACGTCGATTTGTCTGAACTTCTTGGGTGACCCAGGACAGTATATGATGATGACAGATGGAGGAGGAAATGTATCTACAACTCCATCTCCTGGCACAAGCTCTTCACAGAATCGTCATGCTTCTTCTTCTTCTGGCTCTGCTTCTCAGCAACAGATCGCTACTACTTCTCCCCAAGGAGGAAGAGGAGTACAGGGAGGGGTCATGACGACAGCGGCAGGAACAACGTCCCCTGCGTCTTTTGTAATTCCTTCTTTACGAGATGTCATGCATGCAGCCGCTTTAGGATGTGGATGTGGTATATCTTTCGCATCTTCTTCTACCACTATAGAACCACATAATAGACCGTCGTTCTTTTCATCAGAAGAATATCTAGGTGGTCAAGGGGGCGTCTCCAGAATAGGAAGAGAAGATAGTCTCGAATGGACAACTGGGGCTTTATGTAGCTCAGCTATGAGTGAAGATATCAGAAGATTTCGAACAGTAGGGGATCGTGTCTTTGCTTTAGAACTACTTGGCTTTCTCATGGCTGACCAAGGTGTACATATAGCTGAAGAAGATCGTCTTTATCAGCTCGCATGCTTCAACAAGGCAAGCCGTCATAGTAGTAGTAAAAGGACTACCACGAGTCACTTGAAGAACAGGAATGAAGGAGATGAAGGAGGAGAGATTATTGGTGCTGATGATCATAGATACAGGGAGCTTGGAAGGGCATCAAATGAGAACAATTTTGAAGAGGAAGAGGAAGAAACGGACACCTTCTCTCCTTTGAAAGTGATCGGTGAGAGAAAAAGATCTTCTTCACATGGCCCACAAGAGAAGTATCAGAATGAAACAGGGTTCACCCACAATGAGGAAAGAAGTTTGCTTTATCCTCGAAATAGAGGTGTATGGCTTTTATGTGCAACTCATCTCAACATTTTGATCCGTCGGTATGTTATCGGCGCTGCCGCAGAGACGGTTGAACCTCCCCTGGATTGTATTCTCCTTCGCTATAAAAAACAAGAGCAAAGAAAGAGATATCTTCGTCTTCATCATCATCGTGTATTTGTCCGAGATCGTCAGACGCAATCTACAGAAGAAGTAGTAGGAGGAGGAAGTAGCTCTGTGGAGAAAGACGGGAGAACAACAGCATCTTCCTCTTCTACTGCTACAGGGAAGAGACTGCCTGATAAAGACCGAGGGGGCGTGAGACGTGGAAGTCGAGGGGAAAGAAGGGAGAAGATGAGAGGATTGGCAGACCGAGAAATGGAGGAGAGGATCGGACATATGCTCTCCTTGTGGGGGAGGAAGCTCAATGTTGAAACTCCTGCATGTAAGAAGATGAAAAGGAAATACATCTTCAAGAAGGCTGTCGCTCTTCTTTGCTTCTATTGCCCCCGGGGGGTGGCATACTCCTATCCACTACCTGTATATGTCTCTCTATGTATAGGGTTGTTTTCTCTATTCTCTCTACAAGAGGATGCATGGATAAAAGCCAAGTTGAGGAAGGAGCGCTCACGAGGCTTGCTTCTTGTGCTCAGACACATATATGATTATAGATAGATAGATTAAGGATAGATTAAAGATAGATAGATAGATAGATAAAGATAGGTAGACAGTGTTTATATATACATATATCTTTCTATGTGAGGGCCGAAGCGGGAATACCATATCGCTGCTACTCGAGTCGAATACGTCATCTGCCTTTGTCTTGTCCTGAGAGAGGTGCGTCTCCAGCCAGGGTATACATCTGCTACGTCGGCCTTTGCGCAGCTGTATGTACACGTCTCCATAGATGTGTATACGTATCGAGGAAGGTGTACAACCAGACACAAGTTCATCAAGGGTGCTGTAGTTCACCTACACAAAAACGAAGGCACACTGGCACCACGTCCAGGCTTTCGGAAAGAACCTGAGCTCGTCATAGTTGCGCCAGTGCTATGTCTGTGTATCTCGAACTGGCTAATAGGCAAGGCAGGCAGGAGGAGAATACACATGCCTATCTGTGATCCATTTGTCCCGCTTGTCTATCTGTATACCCCGTCATATAAAAGAAAGTTCTATACTGGATATGCTGTTTACGCTGGTGTACGATCATCGATCGTCTTCTTTCTCGCGTTATCGCCATGGACAGTATCAACAAGTATGGTTAGTATATGCTTTACTCCGCTGCAATATATGTATCTAAATGAAACATAGGTGAGTATCTCTTTGTGAGAGAAAGTCGTGCTTACATCAAAATCTGTCTTCACTGCATCACTCTCCCTCTTCCTTTCCCTGCGCTTCTCTTCATATGTGATGGATATCCTTTGGACTGTGTGTTGTTTTTCTTCACTTCATTCCTTAAGGTTTGGATCGAGATGAGCTCCTCTTCATTGAACGTCTAATGGTGATCTCTCTACGTCTGATCGCGGAGTTTCTTCCTATTCGGTCGTACTTTTTGCTTCATAAAATTAAGACATCTTCTACACCTCCTCCTCACCCAGCAGGAGTGTCTCCAAGGTGCGAAGAACACGATCGAGTCCACGAGTATGGAAGAGAAGAAGCTAATGATCGTAACTATACTAAAAAAGACAGAGGTGGTAAGGAAGATACTTCTTCATCTTTTGCTTATCACGATGTTGATGAAAAGGATGGCTATGTCAACATTATAAGGAAGAAGGAGAACAAGAAGAAGAAGGAAAAAGAGGACCGACGAAGAAGGGGATCGTGCTTACAAAGTCCGGTGGAGATCTGGATCGAACCAGCCGTCTTACAGCTTCTTGCCTTGATAGTTCATCTTCACCCTAATGTATATATGCTTCAAACAGAAAGGATTACGGCGGCTCTTCAGGTGAGGGAGGAAGAGAGGAACCGGGGGGTTCTCAATATGAACAGTTTTCTGTCAGTCGGAGATAGAGATCTCCTCTTTTCTCACCTGACGAATCTGATTTGAGTCCATGCCTTATGAGACATACCCCGCTTTTCTACGAGATCTCTCTCTCCCTGTATATATATATATGTACATCTGTGTATCTTTATATATACAGATGTGTATGTATGCAAAACAAGGAGGATATGTCTTCAGTAGAAACGGAGAGGTGTGTGTGTTCCGTCGTGCAACAGGAGGAGCACATGAAGGAGGAAAAAGACTTCGCGCATATCTTCTATTATCAGGCATTCATTTCTCACGCTGTACGCAAGGGTCTACATAAACCTATGTATATATATATATATATAATATACGATACCTGTGTCTCATTCATGTATACATATACATCTATGTATACCTATATAGGTCTTCAAAGGTGATTTTCTGTCACTCAGTTGTGGGGCTTGTTGGCTGTGTGGTAAATATAGGATACGAGACACGTTGTTCTCTGTGTCTCATATAATATATATGTATATGGAGCTATATGACTCTACAGACGATGTATCGATATACACTTGAAAAGATCTCTGTCTATACATGTAAGTTGTCATCAACAAAGGTTACGATACAGTACCTATTCTCTGTTGGGAGAACTGAGACCTACCTTTTCTCCACTACGGATGCTTTCTGTTTGGCATGCATATCTATCTCTATAGATGACAGACTGTATGGATTCATCACCTGACGCATGTTCCTCAAGATACACGATTGCTTTCGTTGTTGTTTGGTGGCTGGCCGCAGCTTCTTCGAGTTCCTCCTTTCTATCTCTCAACATTGAGAGATTCCTTGACTATCGATCTTCTCTTGGCGATCCTTCAAAGGACAGCTCCTCTTCCTCCCTTTCTCCCTCCTTCTTCTCTTCCTTCATCTTTACTAAGACAACAGCAGCAACAGCTTGCTATGAATGGTGTCCGATTTCTAGGATTTTGGTTAAGTCATCGTCAAGCTCTTCTGGAGTTGTCCAAACCTCTTCACTTTCAGACGGTTGTCCAGACCCTCTTGGCTTTCAGTGTACATACACCTCAACTTCTTCTATTGAAAGGTAGTAGTACAGCAAGCCTGCGGCATCTTCCTGGGGCTGCTGCTGCTACGAATCCACATACTCCTGGAGGGCTGGATGGAGGAGCAGGAGGAGCTCATCATCGTTCATCCTACTTGAGTGGAAGGGGAGACGAAGGAGAAGAAGGAGGTCATAGTAATAGTAGCAATAGCGGCGGAGGTGGCCAGAGCACGATCTATGCAGCTAACTTGAAAGCTTTAACTTTACTCGATGAACTATGGGATCATGTTGTGAAAGCAGCAACAATGTCGTCACCGAGTCAGCATACCCTTGTGAAAGATATTGATACAGAAAAAGATGAAAGAAAATCACACCAGAAGGAAGGAGCAGAGAAGAGAAATGACAAAGATAGGTCTCCTTCTCACGGAGAAGTATCAGTGGCGTGGATATCGATACAGCAAGGTGCTATTATGTGGGTTAAGGTGCTTCAGGGTCTGGCTATTGCATGCGCCTTTGGGCAGAAGCCTGTCCGTGTTAAGGCTCTAGGGGTGAGACGCACAACATTTGTATAAGGACAACTGTACGACTGGAACTACAGATAGTGTAGTCTATCTCATTCATAAAGCCTTAACATATGTAGTTGTGCATGCGGGCGATCTTATCTGTTGAGACACAAGTACGTTTGGATCTCGGTACTTCATCGCTTGATGTAGGTGTGCTATGCGCGTACGATTCCACAGTCGCGGGTTAAACTAAGCTCGCTGAGACATCTGGATGCCTTAGGTGAATATCGTTGGTACATATATGTAGATAGATAGAGGATCTTTCATGGTGACGTATAAATATATGTGTACGTCCGCATAAGAGATTAGGAGTGATGTGAATGTAGCTATTGGTGGTAAACAGGCAAGACGTGGGATGCGTACTATTCCATAGAAGCTGATCTCCTGTATAGGCAGCTACATGAAGGTCAGGCAGAGAGAGTTGCGAGGTAGCGAAGCAGGCGAACTTGCTGCTGCTTTACAGGCTTCTTTCCTCTGCACTCGTGCAGAAAGATAGATAGGCAATACATGAAAAGATTAACGAAGAAGTATGTAGTCAAACAAGATCTACGACAAGGAACGAGGCTGTTCCTCCTCCTCTTCTTTCTTTTCTGCCACAACGGCCGATAGCATTCATTCTCTCGAATTCGTTCTTGGTTGATGGTCTCGCTTTCTTTTGACTAGCTGAGCTGTTAGTCTGTCATCAGCGCTTTGTTTTTCTAGTTCATTCACAACCTGCAGTGTCTTAACAGCCCGTCGGTCGTATCTTCGTTCCCTTAGCTCTTTGTCACACGACTGCATGCAGCACAGCTAGTGGTAACAAGCGGTGAGTTTTTCTAGAAATGACCACTTTCTTTTCTTCAATAGTGTAGTTGTGACTTGTCGTTGCTTGTCTATACAGTCTCTTCAACATCAACTTCTACGAGCGTCATCTCCTCTTCCGCCTTCATCTTCATCGGGTGGAGACGGAGGGGGGAGCACCAGCTCTGTTACAGCTCACGTGTTGGGTGGGGGAGATACGAAAAGTGTGTCATCTTCTTCATCGTCGTCTTCTTCTCTGTATAGTCGAGTGGAAAGTATCATTCGAGACAGTCCTGCTGTATGGAGAATTGTTCTTCATTACGTTCTTTTTCCTCTTCTCACATTTGGATTCGAATACCCGTATGACTTTCAAGAAGAAAATGGAGAAGAGGGACGCGATAGGATCGTCTCTCGGAAGGTTCTCTTTTCTTCACCGTCTTCTTCTGTGTATAGTGGTGACAGCTCCTTTGATTCCCTCGACGTGGAAGATGAACAGCTGCATGGCCAGGACAAGTCTGGTCGGAAAGTCCGTGATTCTCATGGTGTCTTGAAGAAAGGTGATGAGGAGAATAGAATCTCCGCAAAGAAGAACCAAATAGAGGAAGAGAGAGAAAGAGAGGATGAGAGAATTACAAGCTCTCCTGTCAATGACGATGATTACGATGATGAGAGACCTCTTCATCATCGTGCTAAGAATCCTAGTGAGCCCTATCCCCGAGAAAGTCCTTACACCTTTCCTTCAAATAGTAAAGTCCGCAGATTTCGCATCCCTGCTGCCTGGATGGCAGCTCCTCTCAGTAGAAGATATACGGCAGAGGGAGCCATTGCTGCTCTAGGAGCTGAAGAGGTAAGAAGAACACATATACACATGTACCTACATATATACGCTTTCCTTATGTCTCCGTCTGCATATACGCATAGATAGATAAACATATCCATATATTCCTATGCACGTGCGCACACCTGTACATTCATGTGACGTATTCATGTGTATGTATGATGATACGTATATACATATATCGGGTTTCTTAGTAACTCTTCAACAAACAGCAGTCTTTGTGGCTGACCTTGGCTTCCAATCAAGACTTCCCCTCAACCTAGAAACGTAAGTAAGAGACCGCTTCACAGGTAATCGTCGGTATATGACGTGCATGCATTGTGCATGTGTCTTCCTTTCTGTGAAGGAGGCTCCCTGGTTGAGACTCTTCCCAGCGAAACCCGACAAAAATACAAGACAGAAGCCAACAAAGAAAAGGACTATAAGCTATGTAGATGTGGATATGCAAACGAATGCACCATCTCTGGATGTGTTACAGCTACTATGTGCGTGGACACAGGGGCTTACATATTTTAGGTATTCGCATATACAAGTCATCCCGTGTATGTAGGTGACGGCATATTTCAAAAGTCCTCAGCGTAATGTAACTCGGCGTGAAGTCCACTTACATATATATATATATATAAATATGAGGAGAATGTATGGTACTTCCGTGTTCGTTCTTGTATGTATATATATATATATGTAATACTTCTTAGTTCATTCCTCTTCTGGTGAGGGGGGGATGGGGTAACAAGAGAGTTGTTGAGTGTTGTTGTCATCATCTGACTAAGGGGCAGTATTGTTGTCTCTCTTCATGAATCAGACAGGTTCACTGCGGTGTCTCTTATCTGTGTGTGTTTATTGGATATCTCTGTTAACAGGGGAGATACACATAGTATCTAGACGTGTAGTGAGGTGTTGATATCTTTTCATGGATGTCGTGGGCGGAGTTGACTATGACAACTGTTCTTTTCTTTCCCTTGTTTTCGTAAACGAATCGATTCCTTTGGTTGTTCATCTATCTTGTGATATTTATGTATGTATCACTCTGTGTTTGTCTATAGGTCTTGCAGCGTCGGGCAGCATCAGCAAGTCTTGTATCTCGATTGTTTCTTTCTCATCTCGATCTTCTTCTACAACCTTTAGTTATGCAGCATTCATCCTCTCTCTCTCCTTCTCCCTCACGATCGCCTTCCTTATCGGGGCCTTCGTCAACTTCCTTCTTCCCTCGGGGGTTCATGGGATTCACAAAGGCGGATGAACCCCAATCTGGAATTGGCGGGCCCTTAGCAACTCATGATGAAGATTACAGATCAAGAGAAAAAGACGAACTGCATAGTCGAGATGATGAAGCGTCGACAGCGTTATGGTACATTGCAAGAGAGCAGCTCTTGATTCCTGAGTTCGGAGGAGATGAAGAAGCCGCTGATATGGCTGCATTACGAGGCGGCTTACCGTTGCTACTCCCACCCCTTGTTCAGTTCCTCGAGCTTCTTGTTGAACAAGCTAGTGTAAGTTAGACAAGATGGAAAGATTGAATGCAAACTGAGAAAGAAGCATCCTGGGAATCTCTTTCAAAGGAGGATTTGTGTGAGTTTGAGATATATATATGTCTATACTTGCTTTTCGTTGGCTTTCTTGGGTATCGATACTTGCCTTATTGCCTAGATACATGTTTCCAGATAGGGCCTGCCATCGGAGAGGAAGCAAACCAACCAAGAAAACTTCAGCTTGGAACGCAGCAGCTACCCTTATATATATCGTCACTAATGTCGTGTGTTTCATGGCTGGTGCTTCACCAACAAGTATTCTACCCTCTTTTGTATCTATTTGTCTTCCAGACCCCTTATCTGGTCTCGTGTTGGTATGCTTTTGTCTCTGTAGGCGGCCCCGGTGGTTTTCTGTGATGCTTTCCTGGAAAACTTAAAGAATACACTTCTAGTCGTGCTAACGTCGCCGGCAGTAGCCCAAGCATCGACAGAAGGGACCGTTGAGCTTCCTCCACCTACCGCAGCAGATTTTGACTTGACGACACCTCAGAGTTCATATAACAGCACAAGCATAGAGCATCATTTTGAAGACAAGAATGAGAAGAAGAAGAAGAATAAGAAGACGAAGAGAAGGGAGTCTCACTCCGGTATGACGGGGGACGATACGATTAAGACGGGTACCAAAGCAACAGCGGAAGAGACGCCAAGGAGTAGAGGAGAAGGAGGAGGGGGAGAAGAAGCGGGACGAGACTATCACGGGCATCCGAGGGGGGAAGGATCAATGCCGCATGAGGGAGAACGGCAACGAGAAGGGGAGGATGAACGAGAGAAAAGAGGAGGAGAAGAAGAAAGGATTGAGAACAAAGGAGTTGTTCATTCTTCAAGACGGTGTGAGCCGACATTAGCTTCAATGGATTTCGCACTATCTCAGCTATCTAAGAGTCAACAGTTGTTAATCTCGATTGCCCATCAAATCATATCACCATTCTTCCCATCTTTAATGAAAGATCTACTCTCTATCATTCTTCCTACTCTTGTTCCTCCCCCGCCCCCGCCTCCTCCCCCGGCTCAGGCGGCGTCTAAAGGAGAGAGAGGCGTGGCAACAGACATGGGAGGTGAGGAAGAAGAAGGCGATCCGCGGGACGCCAATGGTGTAGTTGACGGAAAGACTTACAGAGAAGACGAGAGAAGAGAGGACGGAGGTGGGCAACAGCAGACTTGCGAATATGATGGTGGGTCTGCGATACCTGGGGGTATCGAACGAATGCGGAATCAAGGGGATGAGCTACGAGATCGTGAAGGAGAGCTACAAAGACCAGATTGTACGGAGAATTCTCATCCTCGTCCACCCCCCCCACCGCCTCCTCCCCCACCACTGCCTTCCACTGAGGAAGAGAGGACGAAGCGGGAGGCTCCAACCACGAATAACGCAGACTCACCTGGAGGACAGAACGGAGGAAAATCAGCGCAGAATCGGGGCTCTGTCTTTGGTAGCGAGCAGCGCGCAGAAGCAGAGAAAAGGTCCAGAGGAGGAAGAGAGGCTAAGGACGGCGCGTCCGCTGTTCTTGATGTTCACTCCTTCCCTGTCGTTCATGACGAAAGTCGCTGCTCCACTGGGAGAAAAGGAGGGAAAGAGAACCTCGTGAATGGTGACTCCCGTGTAATTTTGAACGGAAGGGACAGCGAAGACGGCCCTGTAGAGCAGACAGACCAACAATACGAATCAACAAGCAAAAGAGGGGGCTTAGTGAGGAGTGAGAGGCAAGAAGGACGGGCACCCGCTTCAGTGCAGCATAGAAGTGATGTTAGTAGTTCCAGTCACTTCCCTTCCCCGCCCGTACAGACACGACGAAGCTGGAGAGAGACGATTTTCGGAGCTGGTGCCGCGGTAGCAGCTGCTGCACTGGGAAAAGAGGTGTACAGAGAGGAGTGCCCTCAGCCTGAGGTCAGTGGTATAGACCGGAGTCAGCTTGAAGACGCTGGGATGTATTCAGGTGAGGAAGACGACTGATGATCACTGCCCTGAAAATGACAACCCTCTTGTTTGTTTTCTGCGAGACGCTCTTAAGGGAATATACCGTTTCCGGACCTTGCTCCAAGTGCGCCACACGCAAGGAGGACGCATGGAGTACAACGCTAGAAGACGAAAAGACGGGAGAGGGACGAGGTCTGCCATAATAAAAGATAACTAAGACAGGACGTCTTGCATTCTTGTTTCTCTTAAGTATGAAGTGCCGTGTGTGGGTGTGTGACATAAGGAGGGCTGGGCGCCGCATGGGCAAGTATGCTTGCCAAAGCGTTGGGACATGTTGCTCATCGCTGAAAGGAGACAAGCAGAGACAGTCTATATGCGTGCGTTGCGGAGTGTGTGTCTGTGGAACCTTGGGAAGGCATCCCAAAGAACTCTTTTCAGCTTGTGCGCCAGTGTCGTAGGGCCCAGAAGAGGAATAGTCGGAGACACAAGATTCACAGGTTTCAACTATGTTACAGCATAACCAGAAGAAGCTTTGTCCTTCCGAGTGGCTCTTCCCCAGCTGCCGGCTCCACACGGATGCCCGTCTTGTATCAGCGTTTCGCGGTAGCCGTCCAGCGGCGCGCGTCGTAACGCCGTGGCCACCCAAGTGATTTGAGGGAGGCGTAAACTGGTGCATGCGCATCGTAGCGATTCTTTGTTGCTCCTGTATACTCGCCTGAGACTCTGCCTTCGGAGTGTGCTGGCAGTGGTCTTGCTTTTTTCGGGATGTCTCAACGGCAGGTCGAACCGTAATGCTACCCCTTTTTCATCTACACGGCTCGAGTTGAGTCGGTCAGGGCTGCATGAACACGTAGTCGCTGGTAGTTTCGGGAATGTAAAGGCGATGGATTTCCTTTCTGTTTGTTTCGTGCCGGCGTTTTGCTTTCACTTCCTCAAGCTGACATGGGGATGATGCCCTAGGCGGTTACGAACAGCCTTGACCTCCGAAGACGGTAGCAGATCGAGAGGCAACACGGTCAACGGCCTGTAGCCAGTATTGCTGGTACATCAGGAAATGAAACACAAACCGCAAGAACCAACAGCCACATTTCAGGTCAGCCAGTTGCGGAGAGCCGTGATTGGAGATTTTGCTACGCCATATACGGCCGCACCAACTGCTGTCTGCATTCATAGAAAGACGGCGGACAATCAGGGTGGATAGGCAAGGGAGGAAGCATATGAAGAGTAGATTCTTTCAATCAGCGATCCATTGTTGCTGGTGTCGTCCATATGGACAGCGGTAACAGTTTACTGTGTCACGCCAGGCGACCCTTTTGAACACATAGAGGAACAGCGAAATGGGCTACCCTGTATGGCGTCCGAGGGCACCAAGGACACGAAGATCTGACCGGGCGCCATTTCTCTGGCGGTGGATCTAAAGTCGTGAAGCATAATACCACATAGAGATACAAAGAATCAAATTCTACTAAACCTTGGCAACCACGTGGGCAGCATCGGGGGAAAGTGCACACGCCTTAGGGCACCGAGGGACCCGCAGTTCCGCCTTGCTGCGATCCCCGTGTTCAGGAGACAGGACGGGCCCCACTGGTTGCAGAAGCACGGCTAACCCTCTAGCTTCCCGGGGACAAAGCAACGATGAAATGGCAAGAGCAAAATCCGCACTGGCGTCCGTTGTGGCACTCCGAACAGAACGGAAATGAGCGTGATTTGCGGCAGTCAACGAAAGCAGTCCTCGCCGCAGTACGTACAGAAGAATGAGGTTTCCTGACAGGCTAGAACGGCAGCGAGCGAGCAACTCTTCTCTCCCTTGCTGATGGCCTCCTTAGCTACACAGCCGCTTAGTCGACACTATGGGGAACCCGGTGAGCAACTGTTGACAGAAATGCTCAGGTGCCTCGGACAGCACTTCGCGTGCAATTTTGCAGAAACGCACGCTGGAGCTGCTTGGACATCTCCGCGCGAATCTGGAGCGCAGAGCGTCCTCACAGCCTTCAGTGGGAGTTGATGAGACCAGAATCTGCAATGACTGGTCGCCGACGTCGATCAAAAAGCTGAAAACCTTCCACAGCTTCAGTGTAAGGCCATTTACTATCCGGACGGAGAAGCTGCTCGACCGTTGTGTTCTTCCCAGCAACCGGCAAGCTGCGGGCAGTTTACAAAGTCTCACACCAGTGGGACAAAAGCAGACAATCCCCTTACAGACGGGAATATATCCCCCAACGCACGGCGGACGTTCCCCGTCACTCCGGACTGCCAGCCGACAGCCCTACCCCGGCGGCGCGAATATCACTTGGAGACGTTTGTAGCTGACTGGAACTTGCTGTACAGTCGAAGAAAACTGGAGCTGACGGCTGCCTTAGAGCAAGCCGAGCAAGAGTCTTTTGAAACGCTGCGGGGGGAGGTGGACGGTGCGGGACCGCAGTCATTTCGTTCACAGAACGAGCTGTTGCCCCGGTCTGGGCCACGGGCCTGTGTCGGGCTACTCCGGACGACGATACCTTTGCACGCGACCCAGGCCAAGGAGGACAAAACAGGAGGCCCGCGTGTAGAGCCGGAACTTCCGCCTTACAGCACGTGCCACTTCTCTTGTCCCTGCGCAACTTCGTGTCTCTCTCGAGCGTCCTCCGGCGGAAGGCTAGGCCTACTTCAGCTTGTAAGCTGTCCGGAGATTCACACAGACGCGTCGCTGTGCAACTCAGGACGTTCCCCGACAGGGCAGCATTGTTCGCAGCAGCAGTCGCACCTCTGCCTCAACTGCTGAGGAACTCCAGTGTCTAGTGTGCTCCCATGTAGACGGTACGGACTGATGAGGACTTCATTTTTTAGGGAGGACGATTAGTCATACCCACTCGTCCAGGGCTTTGCGGCCCGCATGGGCAAGTCAACCGACCAGGAAGCGACAGCCTTATAAAGGCGTTCTTCGATCGATGTGTCCTCATGTGCCGCAAGCCGATACCCGTGGCGCCTCCGACGGCCTCAGCCCCACTGCTGGACCCGCGCATACGGAGCGAAATTCGAAAGCTTACAGGTCAGTAGTTGATCGCCGCCTCACTTGATGTTCATTGCCGACTTCGTGCGAGAAGCTGCTTCCACGTTTGACCCAAACTACCAAGCGACGCTGATGGAATGTGCTGCGAAGGTCTGCGCGGAACTTCTAAGGTCAGAGCCCCCGTGGCGCGACCGTAAGAGGCAGTGACTTTCGGTAAATTGCCTTGCATCCAATCCGGCGCTGCCCAGCAGGAGACCTTCAACAGTGGTTTGTCCGCCCCGCACTAATGGAACTGCTCATGGCGTTTGTTGATGAAACAAAATGTGACCACTGCATCGGAAACGCAGTCCGTAAGCCTGAACTGGCACCAAATCCGACAATGGCGACGAGCCCCGTTCCAGTTATCCAGTCTGCCTGTCTCGCTTTGAACACATCTGGAAAGTGGAAGAAGGCGACAGTAATGCTAGACAGCCGTGTGATGGTTCTCGATGCGATCCGTCACGCCGTGCAAGCAATGCACCACAAGTGTTTTGCAGATGTAAGCAAGATAGTTCTCCCAGAAGAGAGCATGGTTCACAGAGAGCTCCCCCTCCCCAGGAACGCCTAAAGGACGTCCATTCGAATGTTTTGACCTCCCTTCAGAAACAGGTAGGAGTTCTGGGACTGAGCACAATGAGAGCGATGGGACGTGCTTTTCGTTTAGATTGACAAGCAGCTTGGCGTAAGCGAGGGCCAACCTGTCGTGAAGGTGCAGATCATGGAAATTCACATGGCCATTGAAAAGCTGAAAGCGCAGGCTGCGCTGTCTTCTCTAAAAAGCGATATCTCTCGGACAGATTTTTCGCAGCCATATGTTCGAACAGTCGCGGGGAACAGGAGAATTCAGATGCCCTTCACTCTGAAACCCGTGGTTAAGGCGCACTCTTGAGCGCTGTTGCTTTAATATGTGTTGAGGACTTTCGAACGCAGAACATTGAGGGGGCGTCTCGCATCGTGTCACAGGGCAGCACGAGAGCAGACCTCTGCGCCAGATGTCAACTCTGCTGACGCCTGGAAGAATCACAGCCGCTTCATCTGGGTGGCCCATGGGAGTAGCTCTCAAAGCCACGCCCCCAGCAAACGGCAGACTGACAGGAACCTGGGAGACGCGTTAGTTTGAGTGCCCTACGACGACGAGCAGAAAGGGCACTTCGGCAAAGTACCTTCACTCTATCACGGCACCTGGAGGAATCTAGCTTGAGTGACGCCACGACACACTGCGCAGCCGGCTCCCAGCACGTTAGCTTCTCTGGATCATCGCCTCATAGAAACAGGGAGAAGGGCGGTGGGGATATCTACTTGTAACCGAGGATGCTAAAACCGGGCAGGCTGTTGGAATGCACGAGAGTGTGTTTTTTCTTGGCTTGCAGATACAATGATGCCCCCGTTGATGTGGTAGTGTTTTGGCCTTGCTCAGGCAAGAAGGGTCCGACGGATTTGCGTGTGCGTTCGACTTGCGGGTGCAAGCGTGGGACAGGTAATATACTTGTGGTGGTAGCCTACCTGAAGAAGTGAAAGATGCAACAGCGACCCCGCCTAGAGGGATTTTAGTCAGGGTTCCATCTTGTCATCGCAACAAACAAACCCGCTCGGCGGCCCCTTGCCCTGACCCTGACACCCTCCCTTAGTTGCACACTTAGCCCTGCGCGGTAATCACCCCCACTACCCCCAATGCAGCCTCCTGTCTGCTCATCTTCCTGGGACAAAGGGCGGGGCGAGAGCTCGAGCGTGATGCACTGATCATCGCAATTCCGGAAGAGACTGTCCCTTCGTGTCGCGAAGCTAACTCTGCCCGACCAATTCTCTCTGAATCCGAGAAGTGTCATCTACTGCGGCAGGCCCTCCGCTGCCGTTTTCGCCGGGTCTCGCAAGATATTTTACGCGAAAAGCGCAGGCAAGCTCTTGTTCCCTGGAGGAAGCCAGTTGGGGCTAACACACAGCGGACTACAGGTAGCCCGTGCATATCTACATGTGTAGACGGGGACAGTAACGTGGAAGAGAATAGTTACCTCAAATCCAAGCGAGCTGACTGCAATAACAAGCACGTCAAACTTTCACTGCTCATCCGAGTTGCTTGTAGTTGCACCTGAAAGACGGTACCACAAGGGTTAGCAGAAGAACGGTCTTCTGTTCTGCCATCTCCCAGGGTTTGCTCGCCGCAGCTTCTTTTGAGGAACGATTGCGTGTACCTTACTGCGCGCCGCGGTGGCGCGGCTTGCGCTGGAACAGTGCTCCCGCCTCCCTCTCTTACTGGAAGTTCGCAGACAGGTACAGAGATCGTTGGCTGATGTCGTTGACAGTGTACGGACATCACCGTAGCGGGGTCGTAGCAGTGCCCGGCACACCGCTCCGGGCCTCTCCCTTTCCCTTCCCTGGACGCAGGGTTTGAGCCAGCAACACTGTCGTGAAAATGGGCGATCGGGTGAGCGCAGCACCCGCCGCAGCCGTCGCGTGGAGCCGAAAATATCTTGCCTTGCAGACTAGAGTTCGTACTCAACAACTCCTGACAATCCTGCGAAGAAAGCAGGAGCGTAGAGCATTTCTGCGGTCGTGTCGGAATTGCCAAGAACTAGAAGCCCAGAGTAATTTGTCACCAAGCTCCATCAAAAGACGGAGGACATTCCGCAGCTACTTCGTAAGGTAGTCTCTCGGACAATCAGCAAGTCGCGGCAAGCTTAGCTGTGCTTTGCACCGCAGGGAGGGTCGGATCCAGGACTACGTGTGGGCTCGACAGAGAATCCGCTGGAGACAGACACCCGTTGTCCGTTGCAAATTTCCCCTCCTACTGCTGGCCGAGGTTTTTTTTCAAAGGCCAACAGCGGCGGGAACAGTGGTTCCTCGTCATGGGGCAGTGGTCGTGAAACTTCCAACGGGCCGGACAAGCCAGGCTGCCGGCCCAGAGATTCTCTCCCATGTCCTGACGAGGTTCCTGGCGAATCCCGTTGTGCGACCGTTGGGTTGTCTCAGCCTGGAACACTCTCGTACGAAGAGTTCCGCACCACGGACGGCTTCCAGGACACCTCGCACCACTCGGTGTCGGCAAGTGAAAGTAGCGAAAGTGCGGGCACGACCTCCTCCCTCTCGAGGGCACTCCATCGTACTCCGTCATACCCGAACACGTACTATTCCTCGTCGGAGACGTCGACGGCGACAAATTTGGTCCCCCTAGTATGTGTTCAGGTTGAGCTAGTGTTACTTCACAAGACTGTGCGATTTCATTTTCGCGCTGCAGGTCACAATCAGCCGCAGCGCTTGCTCTGTCTCTTGCGACACAGCTTACACAGATTTGCAACTCTTGACTTCGTGTCATATAACCGGTACCGTAACAATCACACTCGTGCGCGCTTTAGTCCCATCAGTCACGCGACATGAGCAGGCCTCCAAGCTCTCTATTCAGATGTGAAAAGACCTGAAAACCAAGATGTTGTCAAGGCGTTTTTTCGCAGATGTGTCCTCATGTGCCAGCAGCCGGTACTGGAACCATCATCCGCAGCCGGTCTGCCCCTGCTGGACGCCCGCGTAAAGCGCGCAATATCCAGCATTGTCGGTAAGTAACCTAATAAGACATTGAAGATCTGTGCTGAAGAGTCTCTCGTGTCGCAGCCGTCGCAAAAATATATCCAGAATACAGAGCAACGCTGAGGGAATGTGCTACCGCCGCTTGCGCCGAACTGCTCCGATCAGAACCGAGTTGGCAAGACCGTAGGAGAACGTGGGTAATCTCTTCGAGAACGACCCCTATTCTGCTTTGTTCAGCAAAGCAAGTCGAAAAGTGGTTCGCGCGCCCAGCTCTCATGGAGCTCCTGACGTCTTTGGTAGACGAGACTGAATGCAACACCTGCCTCGGAAACGTGATCCGTGAGCCCTACACTTCGTGACACCCAGGTCGTTCGCCACCCGATAGATGATCGCCACATGCAGTTATCCAAGCTGCCTGCTTCGCCTTGAAGACAGGCGCGGCGTGCAAAGCAGGGACAGTCCTTCTAGACAGCCACGTTATGATTCTCGATGCGATCCGCTACGCTGTCGAGAAGATGCACTCGAAGTGTATTGAGCACGTGAGGCTGCTTGCGGACCTGAACTCCTGTTCCACTGTAAAAACACGCGACTGCGCCTGCAGGCTGACATGCAACGCATCAGTTCGGAGACTCTGTGCTCACTCAACGAGCAGGCATGTTTCTGTGCACCATGCCGCGCTTCACAGTAGTATTTTCGTGATACCTCTCAGCTGCAGGCGCATCTCAGCGGCAACCGGTGCCAGCCTCTCATCGAAGTGGAGATCTCTGGCATACAGCTCGCCCTCAACAAGCTGAAACAGCCTGCTGAATCTTCCGCAGTCAATCCAGGCCCCCGCAGTAAACTAGTGACTATGCGAGGGTTTTTGCAGCCTGTGTCTGGGCACTGGAAAATCCACATGCCCTTTGCGCTACGGAGCATCGCGAACTTATCTTCCTGCTAAACGTTTATGCGCTTTGCCGCATCAACTGCTACTCCAACCCAGAGGAAAAGCAGTCGAACCCCGGGACGCGAAAAAGAGAGGATTGAAGAGAAGCAGCTAAAGTTGCCCCGAAGTCAACATAACTCAGCTGCCTGCTTGGCAAACGAGGAGACACCAAAAAGCACGTGCACGTCCTCACCACTCCCCTGAAGCAGCAACACTAGACAGCATTACTCCGACACTCGCCATGGAATAGCGACCTGTCGGTGAGCCGCCGCGATGATATGATTACGCAGATACAGTTTTCTTTCCGAAGCATTTGCCAAACGGCAGTTCACCAGAGCCCGGGCGCAGAACGACCGTTCCCTCTGAGCAGCACTGCCTTCTCCAGCTCCATGCATCTATTGAACTTCTCGTCTTAGGCAATGTGTAGAAGATGTAGAAACCTGCCATTACGTAATCAGGAACGAGGTGGATAACCAAACAAGGAATCTCAGCATGTCTCAAGAAGCATACAAACGACGGGCAAACAAATGACACACCGCGGCTGCGGCGACTCACGCCTCGCCGTCTAGACGAGACAGACGCACGTGAACCACTGACTTCACTGCCTCACTCGCGCAAAGCTCAATCACGCAGCTATGTCCCTTATTGCCTTGAAAAAGAATCCGATGAAGAAAAGAGAGTCAGCTCCTTCCCCCCCAAACTGTTAGTTCGCTTAGCTAAAACGTACACCTGACACTGACAACACGCTGCAAGAAGCACACCCACCCCCTTCAACAGTGCAGTTTCCACCTGCCTCACGGAAGTGCGCGGTTCAGAATTTCAGCTCGCCGTACAGCCGGTCGAAACCGATTTCTTGTCCTGCGGCCTGAAAAATGCAAAAATCGCCAACTGGCAGCAAAGACCACCTGGTGAACCTTTGCTCCCAACTGCCACCGGACTGAGGAAAGAAAAAATTCTCAACAGAAGCCGCCGGCGCTCACAGAGAAAGTACCCGCTGCATCTGAAGTTCAGTATCGCTGTGCTCACCGTTCGATGCGTTGTAAGACTGGAGAGCTTACCCTGATGATTCCATGTCGCAATGTAATCCTCCAGTTCATCGTCTTCTTTCCGCTGGAACCGCACCGCTCCACCTGCCAGTAATACGTCCAGACATTAAGCAGGCACGTCCCTGAGATTCACCGTCTCCATGTCCAGTTACACAAAAATCGGCAGCCCGTCACGGGTGCGTGCGCGAGCTTGAGCAGCATCCAAGAATACATGTGCGATACCCGGCGCAGCCCCCACAAGATTCGGGGAATATATATTGAACACTAGCCTCGCTTTCAGGGTGCGGAAAAGCCGATACGCAGAATTGCATGCGAGCGTATGGCAATTTCACGTCCTGTGGTAGATCCTGCACAAAGTAGGGCTGCTGCTCTACTGCGGTCCTGTCGGTCACGTTGACACTGCTTACAAGAATGGGCCGGTATGCTGTCTTGCCTAGGGCGCACAGCGAAAACCGATGTACACAGAAAAGAAAACCTGTTCGCTGACCTTCTCATACATCGCGTAGATGCCATCTGTAGCAACAGGCTCTTGGTCGTCCAAATCCGAAACGTCATCGAGACATTCTTCTTTCTCTTGAAGGTCCAGGCGAAGACCCACCTGCTTTACTTCTGACGAGGAAAACGCATAAAGTCTGGGTTTCCCCGCGTGATGCGGCCGGGCGCCAGAGGAGTTCGACAGAAAGAAAGTGACGCGGAGGACAGCTAGTAGGAAGAAATAACCCAAAGCTACCGCTTGCGAACTTCTTATATATATAAATATATCTGCCACACCACCACTTCCCCCGAACTAGGCACTTCACAGTGGGATAGCAGCGGATTACAGTTCAACTCGACAAACCGACAGTTGCTACCACTCAGCCGGTAGCATGGAAATTCTTATACCGACTAACCAGCGCGCGCGGCAGACGAGTACACGTAACCACTTGAGACATCCCAAGGGATCTCTCTTGCTCTTCGAGAGCAATGGCTTGCGGGTGTGCGGTTTCCGAAATGATGAAAGCAAGCGATAGAAAAATGAAACTACACACGAATCCTGTGAACGGTGCCTACGCCGTACAAACACACGAAAAGACAGATTACACACCAGCCAGCAAGCTCGCGCACTTGTATAAAGTACTTCTACTAGGCAGCATGAAGTGAAGAAGCCTTTTCGTGAAGACCAGGGAGACTGTTCCGCGCATGGGGGGCACTGGAAGTACCACCGTAGAACCACTGAGGTGGCACACAAAACCAACCCACTCGTCGAGTGTCTCCATGCCTAAAAATCAACTGTTCGCACTACACTCTCCAGAGACTCGTGCGGACTTCTGACAGATCCCACGAGCAAGAGCGTATAGGGTTTACGTATGCGCGTGCAAACATCCGGTACGCACCAGCACTCGTACCCACTCGTAGCCATACTGTTCAGCCACTGTACGAAAGTCTAATATGTGGATTCCGGAACGCACAACAAGCGAGAGTGGAAAGAGTGTGCTTCTTACACACGCAAGTCATACCCCGCGATACAGCCATACTTCTGCAGAGTGAATCATGCCTTCCCTAGCTGAACGTGCGACTTCGCTTCATTAAAACTGCTAAGCTCTCACCGGAGCTGTTTCCCTGTTTCTCGTGTTTTTGCACGTGATCCTGCGATGCCTCTTTTTGGCTGTCGTCCAGGGTTGTCTGGTTGTTCGTGGAAGTAGGGCTTGCATCCGCCTCATCGACATCCGCATCAGCGAAGTCGTCGTCGTCGTCTCCTCCTCCTCCTGCTTGTTGTGTATTATCTGCTTTTTCTGTCTGCTCCTTAGGCGCTGAGTCAGATGGCACGCCTTGTCCCCCTTCTTGTTTGGTTCCTCCCCGCCCTGACTCCCCGACGGCGTCCCCTCTGCCGGAGGATGGGTGAATCCCTCCTTGTCCGCCCTCAGGCGACATCTTATCCTCTTTCAGTTTATGCTTACGTTCATCACTCCCAGCAGTGTCTGCAGCTTTACCCGGTCCCACTGAGACTTGATTCTCCGGTCCCTCAGCCCCGCGAAAATTCCCCCCACCCTTTCCAACCGGCGAAGAGACTGACGCGGTAAAAGATCCAGTGGATGCTGGAGCCGATGTCGAGGAAGGCCGCGTCTTCGCAGTACTCGCCTGATGTAGCCGAGACAAAGCAAAACGTAGCGCACTCCTACATGAAGCACGCAGAGTGGGCGTCCGGGTCAAAAGCCACTCTACGAAACGGAGCGAACAGGATGGTGATACCGTCTCAAGGAACCTCAATCAACCCGACAATCGTTGAGAGGCGTGGAGAAAAGTCCTCTGAATGCCTTTGGACGAGGCGTGGCTCCGAAGAAAGGAATTCTCTGCTGTCCGCGCATCCGATCGTCGATGAAGAAGGCAAACCATACCTCCCCCAAAAATCCGGTTTCTCAACTACCGAAACCGAAACATGGGTGACACTCACCGAAGAGAGAGGCGGCTGCCTCCTGGCAGGATGAGAAGTGTCGCCGCTCGCGCCCGAACGTCGTAGCTCAGCCGTTCGCCGCATGAGAGCCAAACGCCATTGCTGGACCAGAAAAGGCGACTTTCCCCAAAGGCAAAAATTGACGGTTTATCCCATGTACACACGTTGCAGTATGTCCCCTCTGCAACCCTGTTCACTGTCATTCGCCACGAACTGCACCGGCTTCAGCGACACTGATACCATCAGAACTGCCGACCCTACGCACTGGTGGAACTAACAAATGTACAATGCGGAACCTCGATAACCACGGCGATGCTATCGTAACAATATGTGGACACGAAATGATTGTCCAAGCCTTTAAGCTAACTGTCCCCTTGCCAGTTTTCCATGAAAACATGCCTGGCTACGTGGCTTTCGAGGCCGCAGCGACAGCCAAAGAACTAGCCTATCACGCGCCCCCTCTGACTTATGTGTCGAGGAATCCTGAATGCAGTCTGTCTGCCGAAGGTCCAGGTAGAAGGGTAACAAAAAAAAACCCGTTCACACCGAGCCATCTTGACTACCACGCCGTCTGCCTGACCCGTGTGACGATTTGAGCGCAGTTTCAGAAAGGAAGCTGGTCATTTACATCCTGCTCCCCGTCACGCTCAATACACCTGCAATATCTACAGACACCTACTCTTGCACATCTCAAAGTAGCCGACTGTATAGTCCTCCTCTACCTAGAAGTCGCTCAAGGGCAGCCACTCTAGCTGGGCACTGGGTGTCTGAGCCGGAACAGGCAGTCTCTGCGTTGGCAGAAAACCAAGGAACGCCAGGTGATCCATACAGCTGCTGCATGTGTATGCGTATATATAGTATAACAGATCTGAATGCGGACTAGGCTCGTATCCATAGAGTGCGGCTTTCTGTATACACGCGGCACCTACAAAACAGCGCACCCTGTCTACGAGAGGAGACCCGGTGTATGCCCTCCGCTGAGGTGTTACTTCGAATATGACCCAGATGACCGAGGCGCATCACGTTATCGATCGTCTCCGCCTCACGGCTCACCTTCTCAATAGCGTCCATCACCTTCGGGCTTTGAAACTGAGTGCATCGCTCGATGGTAGCTGTACAGACCCCCACAACGCGTGCCACCCAGAAAGTCCAATAGGAAAAAACAAACTACGCACGACTTCGACATATCTATGCCGGCCTGGCTGCTTTCTCCTACCACATCACGTCCACCCACGAGACGACGAAAATACCCAGCAAATTTGTGCGTACCCGCCAGTCCCGTATAGCAGAAACAAAACAGAGGACGCGATCAGCTTACTGGCACAAGTGAAAGGAATAGCAAAGAGCCGCTGACGCAATACCCCCTGCCACTTAGCTGCTGGTTTTGTGTTTGAGGCACACGCCGCCTCGAGAAAAGCAGAGCTCAAATGTCGGTTTAAGAACACTACGGACCAACTTAACAGCAACTACGGTATCCGTTCTTTCCAGATGTGTCCTTTAAACGTTCAGGCAAATACGGACTCACCTGAGATCACGGCATTGTAGAGAGCCGTTATGTTTCTCGCGGACCCTAGTTGCTGAGAGTAGGCAGCCTGTGCAGTAGAAGGATCAGGACGTGGGCGCTGCTGCTGTTGCTGCCGGGCCCGCCTGGGCGCACCTTGGGCAGTAAGCATGTTGAGATGCGACCGTAGAGGAGAGGAGGAGAGCGGGAATAAGAGCAAGAAGGAGTAGAGCACGGTGGTGAACACGAAGGAACCGCGAGAAAAATTACAGCGTGGGAGGGGAGGAGAACCCTTCAGACTGGAAACGTAAAGCGAAAATGGTACGGCTACCGCGCAACAAATAAGGACGAAACAGTGGAGCAGAGGAAGAAGGTGCGTATAAATATAGATATGTATACAGCTGTATAGAATCGTGCATGTGCTCGACAAGAATGAGCTGGCATGCAGTTCAACTCTAGCAGGGGAAAGAGAGGTCTTCGCAAAGCAAGCGGACTATTGACAGGGAAACCAAGATAAGAAAGGCGGGGCTACTGGACGGCGTGTCCCGCACTTTAGACGGGGACGACTGAGCGTACTCCGTAACAGGGGGATCAGGTCATCTAGTATAGCTGAAAGCGCTGTCGTAACCGAGATCAAGCTGCGACCTAGTGGCACTGGACTGCTACGACTCAAAAAGAACACCCGCAGGAGAATGGGAATATATCCCGCATCAGATCAGTCAAAAGGGAACGTGTGAAGAGTTATTAGTTCACCGACCAAGCGGAGAACAGAAGAGCACAGGACAAAGGAGAAAGCGGACGACCACCTACATACAAGAACTAACAACCACACTGGGCCCGCTACGGACAGCACGGGATCTCTAGGAAACCTGTAGCAACGAGACGAGAGAACGACACAGGGCAAGAGGGAAAAAAGTGGGTGATCAACGGAGAGAAATTATCGAACCAGCCCCCAGCTCCCCGGCCTTGACGATTTGGTGACTCCCTGTCAATGGAAGGCTCGAGACCGGCGGTCAGGGCAAGAGAAGAAAGGAAGACAAGAGGAACGAAAGCCGACACCTCACGAGCTTAGGGCCGGTAGACGAGCCATATCCTAGGAGAAGAGAAAGAGCAGAACCCAGGAAAATTGAAGGTCCGTAGATCGTTCACGCCTCCTTAGAAACGCATGCGACACTCAACATCGACACCGAGAAGCAGCTGCGAGCTACCGTTGCGATCGTTGCCACAATGAGTGCATGTACTCCCCTTGTACTCCCCTCGTTCGCAGTGGAGTTTGGCATTCTGCCGTCCGTACTAGGCATTCACCCCCGCATTGCAAAAGCAGCCGTCTGCACATGTGTCTCACTTACGGCTCGCCACTTTCCCAACCGAGATAGCGCTGTCGTCCACACCGCCGAGTAACCTTCAAAGGAAAGAACCCACGAGGAACGAAAACTTTAGTCTGTCGTTAGCGGAGCGTGCGTCGTCTCTCTCGTTTTTTCTCTTTTCTTTTTTCTTCGTGTCCGTGTTCCCTGCTCCACACACGCTCCTTCGCTGTTCCACTTTACGGAAGAATCCACTTCTCGGTTCTCCCGCTGGCCCAGGAGGCAGTTGGTGTGCGAGGACGGTGCCCGTGAGAAAAAGGGAGTATAGCACACGCGAGCGGACAGAAGAAAGGAGAGTGAGGGCACAACGAGGACTAGGTAGCTGAGGGGAATTTTTTCTACCAATGTTGCTGAGGGGTCTAGATGTACGTTCCCTCCTTCCTAGTACGCTTGACGGGATCGAATTTCAGCTCATGAATACGCGATACCCCGGGCGTGGTAGTCGGAAGACAGAAGGGTGACGGGTCTTGCAAGGGTCCAAAGACGGTATCTCGGAGTGGTTGCCCGTCGAGACTCCACAGCCAAACCAGTTCTTCGCTTTCGAAGAGATGAAGAAAGAAGAAAAGAAGCATTCTTTTGGGATGCCCAGCGGGGTCCCACGTGGTTTGGCATCCTCACACATAAAAGCAGAGACATATAATAATTCAGCCCGTACCTCTTCTTTCGGTGGGGGAGTGGTTCACAAGCTGCAAGGCTTCAAATCTGGAATTGTCTTTTCTACTGGTACTTCCTCTCAGGTGAAGAAGCAATATGCCTCCCCGATCCCCTCATGTGGTATCACGACGGCATGGAACTGTCGAGCAGAGAAGCAGGAGGTGCTAAGTCGGCTGCGGGAGGTCAAGAAAGCAGGGGCTCGTGCGAAGAAAGAGAAAGGTAATGGGGACTCCGGCCTACTGAAACAGCTCAAAAAGCTTCCGAGGAAGAAAAGAAAACGGAGAAGAAGAAGAAAGGCATCTTCCTCTTCAACTAGCCGGCGGACTAGGAGACGTGGTACCACTGCTGCCCAACACGCGGCAAGACGAGCGACAATGATGAGAGAGGTTCGTATTTCCTCTCTCCTGAGAGACGTTGTCGTCTGTGTACACCCGGAGCTGGGGAATCTTGAGGGAGGAAATGCTGAAGTAAGAATGTCACGGCCACAAGTCACCAAATCCATTTGGCAGTACGCGAAAGAAAGGGGACTAAGAATGGACTCGGATGGTAGAACAGTGTGGTGTGACGACAAGCTTAGAGCGCTTTTTGGTGGGCGGGAGAGAGTCAACCTTTTCTCAGAGCTCCAGTCTCTTCTTGTGCCTCATTTGCTTTTCTACGAAGAGGGCGATTTTATGGAGCATGGAGAAGAGGAAAGAAGAAGGGACAGTGTTGTAGAGGTGGATGATGAAGGGGGTGATTTGTCAGGTTCACTTGCATCCTCTGGAGAAGACGAGGGCTACGAAGCAACAAACGAGAGGAGAGAAACACGTGGGGCACAGAGAGAAGAAGGAGGTGACAGCGGCGGCTCTAGCAGCAGTAGTAGTGGTTGTAGCCGTAGCGGTAGTAGTAGCAGTAGTAGTGATAGCAGCGCCGACGATAGCACGAGTAGTAGTGACGAAAGTGATCGTATACTTACCGGTGGTGAAGAGACGCGAGGGCCGGAAAGGGAGCGAGGGCAAGATCACAGAAACCTAAATCCAGCAGAGGAAAGAAGGCTTAGAACAGACACCGGTGGCCCGGCTGATGGCAGGCGCGCGGCACGGGGGACAGACAGCAGAGCAGCTGAGGGAGACGGTGCTAAACGAAGAAGACTACTTCATTCGGAGTCTTCGTCGTCGTCGGAGGATGAAGGGAATGCTTCGCGATCCAACGCGGGCCAGCTGGGAGCAGCTTCGAGGCCAACCAATGACATGCTTCCTGGAACTGAGCCGCAAGGACGAGTAGAGGGGAGAGGACGCGACCGAAGAGCAGTTCGGACACATGTCTCCTCCGGTGAATCCTGTCCCGCAGGGAGAGCAAGCAACTTAGGAACTGACAGGGTGGAACCGCAGCCGTTCGGTTCATCTGTTTATGGCTCTTTCGCTTTCTCGTCGTCTTCCTCTTCTCCCACGTCTGTGGGCGGTTGGCCGAGAACGTTTAGTCGGTCGTTAGTGCAGAGAGGAGGCAGTGCAAGTTTAACGGGGGATGAGGCAAGAGGTGTTTCTCCGACTTCTCCGTCTGTTCATGGTCTTGGGGGAGCTTTCCCATCTCTGGACACAGAAGAAGATGCGGAGGAGAGGAGGAGGCGCATTCGATGGGCTGTCGCTGCGGCTGTGGAGTCGGGCATGGAAGATGAAAGAGCTATGAGAAGGGAAAGAGGGAACCGAGCTGCGGGAGAAGGGAGCGGTCCTCGTGTTGCAACAGGAGAGCGGAGTCGGGAACCTGAGAGTGGAAGACGGAGACACGAGACTCACGCATTCACTATTCCCCCTCTTCCGCCCCGCGCGGGAGAAGAAGAAGATGGTCGGCGACGGATCCGGCCGACTGGGTCAGGAGACGCGTCGATTTTCAGCAATGAGAACCTCCTCAGAAGTAGCGAGCATGTTCAGGCTCAACGAACAACCGCAGTGGCCGAGGCGGAAAGGAGACGAGCTGGTCGAGATGGGGAAGACCCAAGAAGTGGCGCTACTTCCACCAGAACATCCAGTGAAAGGCATCGATGGACAAGTGAACAAAGAGGTGAAGAGCGGAAAAGAAGAAAGAGAGACGCTGAGAAAGAAGAGGAAAGGATCCTTGGTGGAGAAACGTCAGGTCGGAGACACACCGAGGAAGAGGAGAGACAGGGAAAGCGAACGCGAGCGCCCGGAGTTGACGAGCAATCTCTAGGTAGAGCAAGAGAGACCGTTGTTCAGAGTGTGGCAGCACGGGATACGGAAGAGAAGCACTGCACTGAGGTCAGGGAAGACACTGCAAGAGGAAAAGCAAGAAGAGACAGGGGACACAGCGGCGAAGCAAAAACCGGAAAAAGAAAGAGCGTCTCATCACGGCCATCGTCTGACGATGAAGACAGCGACGGTGACGTCTTGTCACCACTGTTTTCTAAACAAGAAGGGAACATGAAGAAAGAGGTTGCCGGGGCGGCGGCCCTTTCTGTCTCTTCTACGGTTCAGAGCACTGCGCCCTCTCTCTCTCTGTGCATCATATCACAGTCCAACTCTGGGGTGTGTTTGCAGCTTACACATATCAGTCGAAGCAGCGTTACTCCTTCGTTCGAGTGCCGACCGTCCAGACGCGTTGCAGCTGCTTTTGTGGAAGGTCGCCTAGCGTTCCGACTTCAATTTTTCCCTCTTTTCTCTCATTTGAAACATGGGAAAGAAGTCAAGGGCGAGGAGGGCCAGACAACAGACGGAGCAGGACGGATTCATCAGCCGACTTCAAGAAAGGACGGGGTCCGGGGGGACACGCCAACCAGTTCAGGAGCATCCAGCACTCCTGCGATTTCGTCTTCTTCGCTTAACTCTGGCTCCTCTGTTTCTTCTTCGGCGTCGACTGCTGTCCCTCCGGGCCATGGGAGTGCTAAACAAATGTCAAGCAGTCCGGCTTGCGGGTTCGCGAAGCAGGAACCAGGCGAACCACAAGGGAGTAGGGGGCAAACTACAAACAAGAAGTGTGACACAGAAAATGCTGCTACTTGTTTTCTTGAGAAGTCGTCTCCCTCGATCTTGTTGGAAGAGCGTTGCATGGCCCGGAGCAAGCAGAGCAGAGGGGATGTTGGAGACGAACTCTCAAGTTCCTCGACTGCTGAGTGGAGAGAATCCGATGCAGCATCGACTAGCGGCAGCTCTGCAGTTGACGGGTCTGCTAGGGCAGGCGACGGTCAGGTGCTTTATTCTTCGCCATCCTCTGCACCGTCTCGGGTCTTCTCTTCGCTCTCCCCCGGTCCCTCCGTCCCAGCCACTGAATCTCCGCGCACCTGCCCTGCGTCTTCTCTCTCCGACCGGCGGTCCACTGCTTGCCCGAGGACGCGAAGAGCGGAGGAAACAAACGTCACTTGTCTTGTAAGTGGTGAGCTGTCTTCGCTCAGTTATCATCTTTCTGTCTGGACACAGAAGGGCGCCAATGCTTGTCGACAAGCGACGCTATTTTTTCTCACTGTACAGGAGCGAGTGCGCAATGTGATACAAGCATTGTTTCGAGTTGGCTCTGTAGCCATAATCCAAAGGTACAGTAACGGCATCGGTGCTTACACCATATCCTGTCTTCTACTAAGACTAGCCGGTGTTTCACATGGGCTCATGTGCGCCCACTGATATCTAGAGGAATGGATGCCGTACAGCTAAGAAGAGTGCCCGTCTGAGGACTGACGTCGCATACTCTTCAGTAATGTGGCGCACCATCTGCCTTTTCTGATTAAGGTGTGGATTTTGTTTGGTTTTCAATGTATTTTCACTTTTTTTTCTACAGCCTGTCACAGTAACACTCGACCGAGCACCAGACAGTCGCAGGTTTCGGTTGCGGGGTGCGTGCCCCGTCGGAGGCCTTGATCCCTCGCTCTGTTACAGGTTCGTACTCCAGGCTCTCAAACGTAGTCGTCATGCTTCATCGACTTCGGAAGAGAACGGGAGGAGGCGAGAAGACAGAAAACAAGCAGACGTAGCAAGAGATCCTCTTCATCTGTCACACCAGGACCCCGTTTCTCCGCGGGGCACCGAGAAGCTGTCGCCTTCGAGTTCGTGCTCTCCGTCGGTTGCTGGTTCGCAGTCGTTTGTCGTCTCTGTACACGATGTCGCGGACGCGGTGCTCATGCAACGCTCAACCCCCGAAGTGTGGAGTGCGTCTGAAGTTTCTTTGTTTCTTCAAAGTCTTCGGGTGCCGGGCCTGGCTGCTGCTTGTGAAGCTTGCGCACTGGATGGCCGTGGTCTGCTTGAGCTTCAGACAGAGGATCTAGAAAGTTTCGGCGTCCAAGTAAGGAAGAAGGAAACCACTCCTTTGTTAGGTACCCAGCAACAGCACAGAGACTACTGTTCATTCGACTGAAGCTGTCTTAGACTCAAAGGAAGGGTTTTTTGCTTCCTCAGCAACTAGCACGAGAATTATGCCGGATCAGAACAGATTTCCAGAGGCTGGGAGAAGACACTGGAATGCTCTGGTCTTCACCAGTCACTCAGATTGTGGTTTGAACTACATGCACGTGGCCCGTGTCAGGGGAAGGTGGTGGCAGATAAGAACCACACGCAGGGGACGTCTTTATGCCACGCGCTTGGAAGGGGCCAGATTCTCAGCTTCCCGTCCAGTGAAGATGAGCCGCCGAGCAGAATAAGGATTTTCAGGGGCTTGCAGTGACTTCATCTGCGGTGCGGTTGCACGGTACGCAGGTCGCCAGCTGTACATGTACACGCTTCGGCGGGTGTGAATTTCGTCCGCCTATCCGTCCACAACAGGTAGTGTACAAGATATGTGCATTACGGGCTATCGTCTTGTCAATGTGTTTGAGATCCGGACTCAGAATCTCCCGCTGTAAACTACGTATCCACCTCGCTAGTTGTTGGAGGGGGGGCAATGCTCGTTCCCAAAGACATTGTTGTTGCTGTCGTTTCGCTCGTCTTCCGGTTAGGGCGCTCCATAGCAACAGAATTTCGGTCCGGGCTCCCCTGACTCCCAGTCGGGAACCACTCCGTTTCAGGGGGTTAGCGCGCAGAATGAATGCGTGCCAGAGACCTTCTGTACACCTGTATGATCGCAGATCTCAGGAAGTATGAACTGTGTTGCCAGAGTCCCTCTACTTACTGGGTGTGGCGCGTCCATTCAGCCAGTTGGAGCGGTCGGCCGAACCCAGGACTCGGTGCCCAGGATTGTTATGACGGGTTGGGCTCGAAGGTGAGAAAGCAGTTTTCAGGGTTTGTGGACTGTGCAGGTACCTCTTCTTCGGCGACGAGTCTTGGACGCAGTTCGCTCTTTGAAAGAATGTACTACAGCTCCCGCGAGTTCGGAAGACCGGGCAAACGAACGAGAAAAGGGCGAGATGCTCAGCGACAAACGGGGTACTGAGGGTGTTCAAGTGATTTCACGGGGACACGAAGTGAATGGCACTCCTAGTAGAATACAGTCGATGACACACCGACAACAGTGTTCGCTTTCAGCTTCATGCGCTTCAACTGCAGCCAGCCAGGAAGTCTTCTCATCAGCAGCCCAACACAAAAGATTTGCTTGCTGCGCGGTCCCGGTGCCGTCTTCTCCTCCTAACCTGTCCGCAGAAAGCGAAGAACCAGGAGCTTCCGCGCCGGGTGACGAGCCGGTCGCACTACGTCGCGTGAAGGAAGAGGCATAGTAGGCCCGCCTGAAAGAGTTCGAGTCAAGGTTCGGTATTTTTACGGGTGCCATCCTGTATGGGCGCAAAAGCGTGCAGCTCGGAATAGCGGAAACCCTATCTGCCAGCTCCACTGCTTTATCGACATCCCTGCGTGGAAGCTGCCTCAGATAGGCTCGTCTACGAGTGGGCGTCTCACCTACCTTTTGTCAAATCTTGTCTCAACTACTTTAAGCACACACATGAGTCCATTTCGCGGCGCGTCCCTGATGTTCACTTGTTTGGAGGAACTCATTCAGGGCATGGCAACTGTGCGAGCAGTCTGGAAGATGATTTTGTGAACCGCCCTCCTACCGATCCGGCCGTCAGCCCCGACCATGTGAACTCGCTCATCGATAGACGGGCTCACTTGAGTTGCGCTTATCCGTGCAAGTCGCGACGAGCTCCGGTCTGTTGCGGCGACGTGTGCTCACCCGCTTTATTGAAACGCGTTGCTTTTTTCCTTTTTCGGACTGAGTCGTGAGTCGCAGCTCATAGCTGACACACTAGAGTAAATCACTAATTCAGTGTTTCAGCAGAGCTCTCTGCTCGGGTGGCGCCGTGAAACGAAACGCTGCCGTACCACCCGATCCGCAGCTCCTTTTCAGTTGCGCTGCTCGCTGAGTATTTACTTGCTCCTAAGGCCACACATTTTCCTATATTTTGGAAGCTCGCCAGAGAACCCTTTGGCTTGATTTGGAGATAAAGACCTTGCGGGAAGTGACCTCTGTGCTCGCGCCCCATGCCGGATCGGTTCTGGTTGTTTCAACCCCTGTATAAATGCTCACTAGCATTACACTCGAATTTCTGGTGACTTAGTGCCTTATACTGTAAGTCATCAACCAAGAATACTTTACCTTCCCCCGATTCTGAAGCTGACGCAAAATCAAGTGTACTTCGCCCCTACTTTCGGGAGGCGGTGCACCGAGCTGCCGCGCGCGTTCTGCGCTACATGATGTATCCCCTTCGCTCGAAAAACTTCACGGCGACGTTTCCACTAAGCCGTACAACCCTCAAAGGACAAGCTGCGTCCTCCATTTGTGATCGAGTTACGCCGCTGGCTTCCGCTTGCGGTGGCGTGGCAGGACACGCCTCTCCCGGCGCTCGGGCTTCTCGCTACACACGGCAGTAAACTCCCCATGGAGTCCCCGGGCAGCGAAGACCACTGTCTGCTCATTGGCAGTTCCAGCACTTGTGTTTTCTGAACCGGGTAAACAAGAGGTGCTTGTGAAGTCAGAAGAAAAGATGTTAGCTCGGACCGACAACACAGCAGGTTCGAACACGACAGGGCTAGAAGCGGAAGTATGTACAAGTGGTTAGACCCAATCGGTACTGATTACTCCACAGATCGAATGATATCGGAATCACCGGGGTCTGTGACCGCCAAGCAACTCACGCGGAACAGCTTCCCGCACGCAGTGCCCAACTCATTGTTGTCTGGACAAAAACAAGCACAGCAGAAAATAAAGCGGGTGTTATGAGTAGTGGCAGGAAAAAGAAAGCAGGAACTAGAGTAGACGCACATGTGCTCCTTCGCCACCCGGCTCTCCGAAGCTTTGTTACGTGACCGGAGCAGAGCCAGCGTGGGTGCAACAATAAGCAGTTGAGATTACGACCAGACACGGTGACTGCAACCTGTGGGCACCTGATACCGTCACGACTAAAGTAGGCGCCCGGCAAACTGCTCGAAAGGAACTACCTCACCACGGACACCCCTTGGAGTGAACCAGAACGGAATCCCTTCCGCAAGCTCTGGCAGTATACACACCGCGACCCCCCCCCCCACTAGCATCAATCGCAGAAGCAGAGAGCTGCCCCAATCGTACCTCCGTGATAGTGGTGCACGCCACACTTCGAAAGCATGGCGTAGTACTCAATCTCTGACTTCCGCAGCGCCGGGCAGTTGTTGCTGATGATGATGAGCTTTGCTGCACACACACAAAGCAGATCGCAGTTGCTCGTGCAAGTCTGGAAAAACCGATTAACGCAGCTTCGCGTCGAACGGGTGCCTCTTCCCTACCCGCGCGCAAGCTCCCGCGTAGACTTATTTCCGTCCCGGTCCCATAGAACACGGTCTCATCCGCACCTCTCCGCAATCACGCCAACAATGCGTCACGTGAACCACATACTACCATGCATCTGTATATAGGTTCTGTGTAGCCCGGTGTAAATGAACGCAGACGGGGGGCTACGACCACTTCTCAGGAGCAAGGGACTGTCAACAATGGTACGTCCGGAGCCCGGCTGATACCACTCCCCGCTTCTCCTTACACAGTCGAGCTGAACCGTCTCAGGAAGACGTAGCAGTTGCCACAAACACGGCTGTGAATCTCCCGACTCGGCATTGCAGGGCCGTTTGAAGACAGTGTCCTTCTCAATCGGTGAGAACCGGCCATGCAGTGGGCCATGCACATCGGGACGGAAAAGACTGGTATCAACATCCAGAACGAGAAGAAACCACGTGTCGAGCAAAATCCTGCGTTTCTGCGCGCGCATGTACAAGCGCCCTTTTTCAGAACGGTCCCCGGCCCCCCACAGTTAGACATGCAAGCTTCTGTAGGACGGCCTACGAATTGCCACTACGGAAAAAAGCTAACCTTTTCCGGTTCTCAGGGCATTAATTGCAGTTTTGCAGCCAAGGCTGACTTTGCCACTCTTCATCACGAGCTGCAAGCGCGAGTTGATGCCCTCGCTTCCCGACTTCTTCACCTTCTTCGCCATTGTGGCCAACAAAGACGGGAAGAGCGGAGTGCGGCAAACAGAGGGGAAGAAAGGGATGAGGCCCACGAAAGACAACTAGAGAATTCTAGAAAAGGACAGGAAGATGACGCAAGGTCTGTGTTCAGCACGAGAGGGTGGACTGGCCCCAACCAGGGGTGCGGCGGCAAACGACCGAATGTGTTCCCACGGCCGGCCATACCACGGCAGGCGGGCACGCAGCATGCTAAGCCGGAGGCCATGCGGTCCAAAGCAGTCTGCATGCGCCGGCAGCAGCTGACAAACTAGCTGATTTGGCCAAACAGATGCGAGAGGATCGTTGCAGTTCGCCAAGCACGGCCGAAGCCCCTTCTTGGTTTACTCGAGTGCTGTCCGCAGGATGAACTTCCAGTGCGGCTAATTTCACCGTGTACAGTGTATCCAGGCTTCGCTGACTGCATTTTTTAGAGAGCATGCAGACGCTTGTTGCCCCGACAGAGCCTCTCGAGGGCTACTCGCCGCTACGGCAGCTGTCCAATGCTTCGGTAGCCACCCTCAGTCGAGCAAAGCGTCTCTCCACCACCGCATGCGAAGCGTTGGCGTAGTTTTCTCAGCACGTGTCACGAGTAAGCACGCAATTTGTTTTCCAGCGTTACAAATGACAGTAGCTGACTGGACGCGCTACTATGTGGCAGATAGGTTTATCCAAGCTTCACTAGGAGTAACTCGGCCCAGCCATTGTGATGAGGGATTGCTGTGTGCTCGTCGCCCTGAGGGGGCGTGACGCTTTTCCTCATATCTGCGACTCGAGATGAATTTTCACGGAGACCGGAAGTTCATATCCCGTCCTGCTGTGGTACGGCCGCGTCTGTGGAGCGCGTATGTCGCCCGGAATGCTAGCACAGGCAACAGTAGGTCGTGTCCGTGGCACACTCCTTTGTTTTTCGCCTTCGAGGAACTCTCGCGGCCGATCACTCCTTCCTCTTCTTTAGTGTGTACAAGCAAGCAGAAAATTATATACTGGGCCCCTAACTTTGCGGAGTTGCAGGCTTGATGCTACCGCTCGAGGTAAATTTTCAAGCGGGCTTATGTGGGGGCCAGGAAAACGAGCACAGATACGAGTCAAAATGGCAGGAGGCGCTGACCTGCTTCTTTTTTGTGTCTGGAAATACCGCTCGACCCAGTTGAGCAAGCCAAAACTGTCGCATGGCTCATTACGTCCGCTGCGAGGAACTGGACGAGGCGATGGGGCAAGACTGGGAGATCGAACACGGGCAAGCTAGTCAGAGAGAACCTGGCGCTGCCGGCACTAGACACGCATGCGTTCAGTCGACCTCCAGCTGTCCCTTTTCTTCGTCCCTGTTCTCGTCTTCTTCCATTTCCTCTTCTGGCTTCAGCTGCTCCTCCAGCGTCTTCGGGTCGCAGGATCATGAGTCTGCGGCCGGCTCGCAATCCCCACTCTGGAAACCGTCCCCATCACTCGATTCTGCTCTGTCTCCACGTAAGCCGTCATTTTGTCTGCCACCGTCTTGCTCTTCCACATCTTCCTCGGAGTGTCTCCACTCTTCCTCTTCTGGCATCGGTCCGCCATCTTCCCCTGCTCTATCGTTGCCTGCATCAGTCTGCCCATCGCAGCCTTCTCCTTCGTTACCTTCACAGCAAGGGTCTGCTGTCCTGTCTTTTCCTCTTTGTACTCCATCTGCTCTTTTCTTCGTTCAGCAGCAACTGCCTGTGCCACCTCACCAGGATCTCGAGCCTCGTCAGCATCCAGACGATAATGGAGTTTCCCCCCTGACAAGCCATGACGGCGACGCTTCCGCGTCCTCAGTGAGGAACTTATTCAATCGTTCACCGCCCGGGACTAACACATGTTCGGAGGCAACCTCTTCCAGTCGAGTTCATTTAGCAGCTGCCAGTGGGCATCCTCTTTCTAGTGGCAACAAGGACTCCCGTTCACGCGGGGAGCAGGAGCTGCTGGACAAATGTGACCCACTCCTTTCCAACTTCCAAGTGCTCGAGGAGGGCTTCGTTCATCCTTTACCATTCTGCCCACCTAGCGAATTTTTGTGGGGACGTGCGTCGGCCGAGCGACCTCAAAACTTTGGCGACTACTTCCCGAGTGTCTATCATGCAGACCCGGAGATGTACCGACAGCTTCTCCAAAGGCATTTTGGCAAACAAGTAAGGCAGTGTGACAAAACTCAACCCGCACGGAGACGACGGTGCGGTTGATATCTTGTAATGGTACCTGCAGTCTGCTGATGGCTTGAGTGCTGTTGTGGAGTGACCAAGCTGGGCTTGCACGTGTGCAAGCTCCATTCAAGACAGAAAGAGTTGGAGTGTACTTGACAGCCGTAAAGGTGGCGGCTCAGGTATACAAAATGTCTGCTCTGCTGGGAAGACTTGACCCTACGGAAGTACACTCAGTTCCCTCCACTGACAAGCGGAATGCAAGAGTCTACCTATTACTTTCTCGTCTGCTTCTGGCGACGGCAGGGGGGGGCTATGTGGTGTCGTCCAGGCACGTATGGCCTTCGTTCACGCCGGTTGAGTTTTTCTTTTTCGTCCGCCCCATTGCCTCTTCGTGACTCGCGCAGCATGTTCTGCAGTGTGCATGTGTATCCGAGACAACGTGATCAAGTCGGCTGCTTCTTCCAGATTGTTGTCACCCTTTCAGTCGCGTCGTCTTGTGCTTCGTACGCAGAAACAGGCTGAATCCGTTCGTGCTGAAGAAGCAGAAGGCGTGCCTGCAGAGTTGCAAGAGGAGTATCTCGACTTCACTCCGGCCGCGTCCTTCAAGTCAAAAGTCCTTTCACCCTTAAACTTTCGCGCCCGAGTGAGGAAAGTTGATGAGGCATTGCGGCAGCTGAATGTCCCTCCACCTCCACAGTTGCTACCTCTCCGATTCGAGAAGTTTGCACAGCATGCGAGACAGCGAACGGGGGCCTTGGCACTGCGACATAGTTGGGAGCGGACCCGAACGGGGGCTGTACCAGAAAGCCGAAAAGAGATAACACAAGCAACGAGGGGCGAATCTGACGAGGTGGAAAGCGAGCAAAAGGCTTCAGTACAGGAAGCCAGCGGACCTGCGGAAAATTGGGCGCGCGGGAACGACGGACCACGAAGTAGATCGGCAAGGAGACCGGGATCGCTGGAATACGTCAGCTCTTCATCCTCCGTTTCCGTTTGCTTTTCTTCGTTGGCCGCGTGTGACGCTTCTTCTCCCGCGTCCTCTCCTGGTTCAGCAGATCGTGTTTCCGTCTCGCGTTGTACTCCAGACTCTGTTGATGTATCGTGCTCATCCTATCGCGCTGCTAGGTCCTTGGCCTCTTACTTCGGGTTTTTCCTCTGCGCTGGAGTGCGTGTGCCCTGTCCCGCGGAGACAGTTGCTTGGTGCGTCACTCGAGAGCTCTACGGCTGGGATAGCAAGCTAGACCCCTCTGTACGGTCAAATCTGCTGGACAATCTGAAGCACAGCCGCGCCAAGCGGTTCAATCGCTTCGCTTGTCGGATCGCGTGGCCCCCTCTTGCTGCGCTGTGCCCGTACAGCGAACTGAATATCAAGGCGGCGTACAAGCGAGTCATTCCTTTGCAAACATATCAGCTCGTGCAGAATCTCTATCGGTCCCGTTTCAACAGACAGACAAATCTTCATAACTTCGCAGTAGATCAGCATGCCATCAAACAGAAGGCATTCGCTACCAGAGAAAGTGATCAAAACACCAAGCGGGCGGGGGCGAGGAAAGACACGAGTGCGAGTTCGCAAAATCAAACGAAGAGAAGCCAAGGAGGGACCGGACAAGAAGAACAATGTGTACAAGCCTCGAACTCTTCCGAGTCGGAGAGTTCTTCTCTCCGATTCAACACCAACACCGGTGCGTCAGCTACGATGTCTGCCCCTCTGCGCTCGTTTTCTTGTGTTGCATTTCCCCGGGTACAAGCTAGCGAGATTATCGTAAGCGTCGCGGTGTACCACTCCACCAAAGGAACGAAACTCGCCTCCTTCGACCTTCTTTCGTCTCAGTCACTTCTTGACTTGCGTGACGCCCTTCTCGGGTGCTGCGAGTCTGAGTTCCAGCCTGGCGTACCGCTGTTCCCTGGTAGCTGTTTTGTCATAGACGGCATCATTTACCCGGACGCTCGTGATCCTACCAGTACAAGTGAGTATGCAGACGTCCTGGTGGAGCATCTGAGATATTCGGGGAAGTTGGCTACGAAGACAAAGATAACTCTGCCCGGGAATCAACCTGCGAGAAAAGGGGTCTTGCAGCATGGCCTGGCGAGTCGGGAGCAGCCGTACCGCGGGTACGGTGATAACACTTTGGAGCAGCACGAAGAACCTGAAAAGCTTCAATCCAGTGTAGATGTGTGCCCACAACGTGAGGGATCGGGGATGCTGGGAAGACGACAAGTACTCGAAAGAAGACGCGAACTTCTACAAGACAAACACACGGGCGAAACAGTTGAGCGTGAGGTTTGCATTGTCGTGGAACCCCCCCTGAAGCGACTAGACGGCACGCTAAGGACAGGGGAAGTGGAGGGAGAGTCTGGTACAGCAATACAACACGGAAATGCGAGCATCGGTTCACTCACATCAGAAGCACTTCAGGATCTCACTTGTGGAGACACTGCTTTAAGCAGCTCCGATGCCGGGGAAGAGTGCGAAGCCGAAGAGGAGTTTGTTATCATCCCCCAACATGAGGCCGTGTTGAACGACATGCGCGTGCCTCTGCGGTCACCTGCGTGCTTTCTGCATCAAGGCTCGTGTGAGCACCGCGTTTTCTTCTGGAATTTTCGGCAGTTTGACCCCAAACGGGACTGTACATACAGTGGGGCGTACCCGGTCCGTACGTACAAACCGGCCTTGAAAACCATCGCGTGCCGTGCGTGCGAACAGAGTCTGGCCTCGAAGGGAGTAGCGAACAGTGTTCTGTGCTCTGTATATAATCCGACCTTTCTCTGCGATTCTTGTTATTCACTCCTCTTTGGAGATCAACTGCAGAGACGGATGTGGCGCGAAGAGGTCAGGAACGATAAGTCGCGGGGAGACCGAAGTAATTTTGACAGCGAAAGCAGTGGACAAAGGCAAAGTCAAGACCGCGGAAACAGTGGAATACGGTGGGAGGCGCTGCCGGCAGATGATTGTGACCCCTTCGCAGTCCACTTTGATCTCTTTAACGGGTGATGGGTAGAGTCGACGTGTCGGACACAGCGTGGCGCGTGGGCCAGAAGGGGACACGTATGTTGATCCGCTTTACCTGTGGTGTCCGGCAAAAACATTCACCGACGAACCCCAGCTTTTTGTTGTCTGTTAGTGCAGTTGAGGATGTGCTTCTTTTCGTCGGTGCGCCGACGCCTACTGTTAGGAGTCTGCGCCCGAATATCACGTAGTGTTTTCACCTCTTGCTTTGCTTGAACGAGATTTTAAAAGAACGACCTGACAACGACAG
>NW_027153722.1:86207-87127 GCF_002600585.1 Cystoisospora suis
GGGGGGGGGTGGCGCCTGTTTGTGGCTCAAAAAGAACCGGATTCCCTTTGTGTTTCATGCGTGCGGATAACTTTTTATAGCAGAAATACGCTTGTTTGTCAGTTCCACTGGCTGACGACAGTCGCATCACAACCACTGACCTGCTCTCGCCCAGCAAAACTTATTCTGCTGCCGAACAGGAAATCTCGTGGAGTGCCTGTCAACACGCATCGAACGTGATGACGTTTGAAGATTTAAAGTTGAACCAAGTCACCCGCTTTACCCACTCGAGACGCTGCGGGAGCGGTAGGTTTCAGCAAGTTGAACTGACAGTATCCCGGCGCTCACATCACTCTTCACTATCACGGACACGGCGGCAGCTGCCCTTGCTCACAGAGCGAAAACGCCGTCGGGGGATCACAGCACGCCACTCGTGCTTCGCGACCCGCTCAATTCGCAAGAGTCATTCACTTCTTTACCAGCAGTTGAAGCAGGTTCAGACCTGCACCGGTTGCTTCTTTGCCGATATTCTCTGCTCTGGTAGGCATCCATGTAAAATGCTCGAATAAAATCGCAAAGATCCCACGATCAAGCTTTCCCTGACGGCGACAGCTGTACGGCATCACCTACATCTTGGACGGGTGGGAGATTTCGACCGGCAGCCCAATTGCCCTCGCCACACGCTCGCCATACTCAGGGTCGCACTGATAGAAAATCTTCACCTGGCGCTCCTGAATCTATGAACATGCGAAAACCAAACACTTGCAAGTCCTGAACAATGAACAGACCGACGAGGGGACCAGAACGACGATTATCGCAAGCAGTTACTATAGCCTGCTGGTGTAATGCGCCGTACAAGTGACCATGTGCCTTAACTTCCGTACACAGCAAGACTTCCAGTCCAAGCTGAAGGGGAGTAAAACTGTACTACACATTCTCAG
>NW_027153722.1:87137-87523 GCF_002600585.1 Cystoisospora suis
CCTGAGTTCCGAGCGAATCAACGAGACGCCCTCTATCAGCCGGACCCGTAGCGCTAGCCGGGACCCAAGTATGTCACCTCCCGCAAGAAGAAGCTTCGGGTGCTTCTAGTGTCTGCACTCGAACACTCAGACTCTCAGCCGTCACCCCCGGCCTGCTCAAGACGGTGAGCAATCCCACTTCTTTCCTCCCTCGCCGTGCTATATCCACCGCGCAGGAAACAGCACCGACACACTGCACGTAAGCACGCTTCGCCTACGAGCTCGACTAGAAGAAGTAAACAAACTCACGTCGCGCCTGGCCTGCTTCAGGTGTGCCGCAATGTTTTCGATCAATGCCTTGCGGTCATAATCGGACATAACCTTCCGGTAGAGAACGCCTGGTTGCT
>NW_027153723.1:0-512 GCF_002600585.1 Cystoisospora suis
TCCCCAGCAGACGCCCTGTTCGCGGTGGACCTCCACTGTCAACAGAAATCCACCTAGACCCGCTACCCGCCTACCCGGTTGACAGCAGCGTGGACCCGCAAGAGTGGTTCATCAGTTTGGAGACAAAGGGTGACTTCCCCGTTCGAGACGACGACTGGAAGGTCAAGGCCCTGCTAAAATACCTGCCCGACCAGTATCATGTGGAGCTGCTCCCCCTGTTGTCAGACGTCGGCCCACGGTACCAAAGATTAAAAGATTACCTAATTACACATCATGCGGCGTACGGCGGGGACCCGATAGGATACTACGCCGAGAAGCTAGATGACCTTAAGAACGTATGCGTGAACCTCACGCAAATGCGGGGGTACTTGCTCAAACTTAGAAATTTACAACAGAAGATGTGCACCATACTACAGAAACCAATGTCAGTATGGGGCGATGAGACGCTGCGTCGCGCCCACATGCGAGCACTCCCTCCCAGAATGTCATACCATGTCATCGCTTCAGCAGAG
>NW_027153723.1:869-1044 GCF_002600585.1 Cystoisospora suis
ATGGGACCGCTCTGTCCCTTTCCGGACCGCCTCGCTACGAAGCGCGGTCTCGATATCCCGGACGGTCCTATCTCCTGATGCGCCTCTCTCCGTCTCTGCGGGCCTCCACAGAGTTGTTCTTGCTGGCTGTACTCGAATCTTCGACCGACAACGCTCCTCTCTCGAAGATCTCTCT
>NW_027153724.1:0-3603 GCF_002600585.1 Cystoisospora suis
CCTGGCCACCTCTTCGCAGACCGCTGCCACGAGACACAACGTTACTTGAGTGAAACAGGGTTCTTCTCGGAGGCGGGTTTCGTTTGTCAGGTGCCTCGGGACCCCCCGGAAATGTCTCGTGCTGGTGACTATGATAAATCTCAATCAGGCGACACTGTGGACGGGGGGCGATGGTTATGTTCATCACACCGAAAGAACAAGCACAAGGTTGGCCCTGGTTGCATCAGGAGTGTTCGTCCTCGCGGTGAAAACTCGGCTCACAGTTGTACGGCAAAGAGGTAGATCGGGGACCTGTATACCACGGGAAATGTGACCTCTAGTGTGCACAACAAACTGAGCCATAGAGAAACAGAATACAAAGTGAGACAGACAGCTCCAGCGAATCAAAAATCACTTCCGTACCTTGACCGCCGCAAAACCTCTTTACCCTGTCGAACTCGGCAGGCACCGCCGACAATGGGCGTTGAGTTCCTCTTCTCTAGATAGGTGTTCGTCGCCGCACACACCAAAGGGTAGATACCCTCGACGGCTTATCAACCTCCTCTGGCGCTCCCGAGAAGATCCCTGCAGGAAAACGACGACTTTCGAGTGAAGACGCGACGCGTAGTATGACTGTGGTTTATTATCCGGGAAGCTGAGGACAGGACTCGAACCCTCAACTTTGCTAGCCTTAGGGAATGTGGTCACTCCAAGCGAATGGCGCCGGCCTGATCCTCCCCAAGCCTCTTTCATTCGCCCTCCAAGAACGCAGGAGAGAGCACTGTCGTGAGCACAGGGCTAGCAGGGAACGGGCGTCAGAATCCTATGTCGGCAAAACGTTGGTCGTCCGCCCTCAGAGCAGCCTCCGTCGCTTCCGTGACCCGCTGAAAATACTGGAGTGCAGCTTGAGCCGCTTCTAGTTCAGGTAAAAAAAGGAGCCGGGCGGTTTTCGCGCTCAGCCACCGGCTCCTGTCCCGCAGTTCTTCTATCGATGATCTGATGCTCTCCTTTCTAAGCTCGAGAAAATTTCCTTCTCGAACAAGCTGACTCCTGAGAGCTCGTACGAGGGCTTCTTCCTCGGGGCTCCGAATCGGACCCAGCCGCTCCTTTGCTAGGCGGTAATCCAGACGGGACTTAGCAAAATTTCTTCGGGATCGCAGAAACGACATTAGCTCTTCACGAAGTTTCTGTGTCCCGGACCGCAACTGATCCGCCAGAGCGCTCACGGTGGGACCCATAACCACGGCATCGGCAGAGTCCAGAGGCCAGGACAGAAGTCCGACAAGCGATATCAACAGGACAGACCCGGGACGAGACCGCATGATGGGAACACTCGCCCGGGGGGGCAGTTACTGAAACCAGTTACTGTAACGCCTTTGTCTAGGGGCTTGAAGACCAACTGCAGACGTGGAGCACTCTACAAAAAAGGAGACAGGACACGCGCACAAATTTTGCCACTTCCTCAGGAGCATCTCGGTTTCCTATGTTTTTCTAGAACCCCCAGCCGAGTATCAGACGACACTGCTCGTTGACCGCCATCTACTGTCGACCGCGCCGGGTGCGGCGAGCGTCAGCGGTGCGCAGCTTTCAGGTTCCCTTCTTGCTACGAAATCCAACCAACACGATCGCCTGTGACGGAAGCTCGAGTCTTTAGGGATTCACCGATGGCGAGTCTGAGAGCGCGCCACGGAATGCGCTGACCAGAGCGGTGTAGCCGGACAGCGCTGGGTAGCACACATTGGCCACGACAAGAAAAGAAATCATATATATATATATTATATATCCATAAGCACGGAAGAGAAGTCACAGAGGATTAGTTTCGCAGCAACACACCCGCGCCGCCCGTCTCATTGGACTCGTTGTGGAAGAGGCTGGAAGGAGATTAGATATAGCTTTACTCAGTTCTCACAGCGGCCGTTTCATGTGGTGAACCTGTCGTGTGTTGCTTCTGCGGCAACACGGAACCAGAGACACCAAGCACGAGAACTATACTTCCAAGAACGAGGGAGTTGCGTACGACCGCGAAAATACGAGGGTGCCTCGAATGTTTCAACTTCCGAGCTTCTTTGCTCTCAGCCGCCGGAAGGGGAGAGAAGCACCAGCAACACGAGCTGGAAGTACAGCAGTTTCTAATGAAGCGGCGAGATCCGGAGCTTGGCCAGGCACGGGAGAATTTCAACACTCTGCGTGACCTCACGCCCGGGGACTTTGAACTGTTGCAACGCGCAAGTGCTGGCGAGGACGCAGCAGCTCAGGCGCCCCGGTACGCTGACGCCTGCGCTGCGGCTCTGTCCGACCGTCGCTGTGTGTGTCGAGCCTGGGCATGAATGTGCCGCGCGAACGCGTCATGTGTGTCTGTCGGACGAGATGGGCGCGAGCGGAGTCTGAGCGCCATCCGTCTCATTCGATCCGTACGTTGTGGAAGAGACTGGAAGGAGACTGGATATATTTCTGCTGAGTTCACAAGACCGAGGTGCTGAATTGGCCTTCCCGTCTGCGGCAACTGCTAGTCACACTCGCTGAGTGTGGAACCAGGGACAAATCAACACTTTCGCGACATTCAATCCTCGAAGTAGAGGGCAAACGACCGTGCTACACCACTCCCGGTCAGCTGATGTCAATCACACTCAGAGGGTCCCCCTGTGGCCACCTCGACGGTATACAAAAAAGACAATGACTTCCAAGTGGAAACCACTCCGGGGTGTAGGAGAACTCAATCCGTTCTAGCCATATACTTATTATTCGGGACAGCGTTCCGCTGGATGAGTCCTGGAGTGGTCTTCACCAAGCTTTTTTCATTTTCAAAAGTGCCACACGGCGTCCTCTCCTGGAAGCGTACGTACTCTTCGTTAAAAATCAGTACGGCAATCCTTACTACAGCCGGCGGTAACTCTTGCTAATACCGAGGAGTACCGAGCACTTCACTCTCGCAGAGCAACGCTGCCCGCGGTGGAAAAAGATGGCTGAGGCCTAGTGGGGCGACTCCCAGCAATATACACGGCAGAAACGACAAAAAGCTTTACCTTACTCTCACGCAGCTGGGGCTGCTTCTTCCAGTTTGAAAAAAGTGGTGTCACCCCTGTCGCGGGCGAGGAGACACCAGCGCCACTCTCTCACGAACATGTACAGGTTCGGTCATCGTTAATCCACTCAAGGATGGGAAAAAAGTCAGAACAAATCCCTACAACACTCGACTCTATCACAACACATACCAACTAACTGAATAAGCTGTGACATTTTCAAAATGCTCGCAAAACCCGTGAAATACAGACGCAGCACGTTCAAGACAACCCTGACATGTAACAACAAATCAAACGGCGACACACACTTGACTACACCGGTGGTGGCCGACCAAGTGCGACAACTGCTCGGAGAACACACTGTAACGCTGCCTACGCGCGTATGTATGCGCTCGATCGATCAAGTGCACGAATGTATACCTGTAATAGATGAACCGTATTTGGAGTCTCGCATACAGGGAGGCAGAGCTGGGGTTCCACAAAGAAACAACTTCCCGCATGCACGTGAAACCATCTCCGTCATCTCCACGGAAAACCGATACGCCTCTCATCATGACATCTGACCTTGTCAATGATGTGGCTGCGGAGATTGTGGCGGGTGTTG
>NW_027153724.1:3692-4086 GCF_002600585.1 Cystoisospora suis
CCGCACGTTGCTGAAGTGATGGTTGGTGTCTTCGTTGTGGGTGAAGTGACGCCGAGTGTTGCTGAACTGGAGATGCCACGCTAGCCTGAGACTGTTGATGTTGCAATAACTGCCGTTGACGTTGTACGTGCTGTTGTAACTGGAGCTGTTGGAGATGCTGTTGTAACTGTAATCTGTGTTGTAGTAGTTGCTGTGGAGTGGTAGCGATAGTCGTTGCAGCAGTGGCGGCTATAGAGGGAGGAGAAGGTGCACTTCCAACAGGACCACTAGATGTCCGGGGTGTTTCTCCTCCATCAGGACCTCCTCCTCCTAGTGCGTTGTTTCTTGAAGGCGTGGGGCCACAAGGAACTGACGAAGAGACATCTCCTCCTCCCCCCCCTGGCCTCATGAATTG
>NW_027153724.1:4113-52631 GCF_002600585.1 Cystoisospora suis
CTGCTGTAAGAGTTGTTGCTGATGTCTCATGTGCTGCTGATGTTGATGTAACTGCTGTTGTAAATGATGTTGAAACTGCGGATATAGCAGGACAGCTGGGGGGGGTGAGCTTCCCGGTTGGCCACTCTGAGACCGTGGTGAAGGTGGGACGCCCGGGGCTGACTGGGGATCTGCGGCCGTACTAGTAGCGGAGGAGGGTGTCGGCCCTCCGGCTGATCCTACCAATAATCCATGTTCTGTAAGTTGATGTTGTTGTTGCTGTTGCTGTTGTAACTTCTCAAAATGTAAAGTCGAACTATTCTCACCACCACTACCTCTATGAGGTGTTCCGTTAGTTGCCCGTCCCCTCATCATCATAGCCTCGCTTGTATAAGGGTGATGGGGCTCCGTACGCGTTGCTCCTCCAGGAAGTCCAAGAGAACTCGGGGGTGGTAGAAATGAACCAGTGCTCTGACCTTCTTGAGTGGCAACAGGCAGTTCACCACCTGCGGCCGAGAGAACCCGAGGAAAACCCATCACAGCCTCGTTCTTCACTCCTGGGTACTTGATGTTATGTCCATCACTAATACCACCAGGAGGTGTACAGACAGAAGAACACTGTTGACCATCAGAAAGTCCTTGCCTCGCTTTCTTTTTAGGTCTCCCTAGAGTTCCACCTCTTGATCCTCGCTTAGGTCCCCCACTGCCTTTGGTGTCTCCACTCCCCCAAGATGATACCTCAGATCCGTCACCTCCCCGTCCCCCTCCTACTCGCCCTCCTCCTGTCATCTGATGTTGATGCTGCTGCTGCTGATGTGGAACAGTACCTACTGTAGCCATTTGTCCCGCTGGATTAGCTGCAGAAGTAAGCTGTCGAATGAGCTGCTGCTGTTGTTGGAAAGCAGCAATAGCATTAGACGCCGCCGCCCCGCCTCCTCCTCCTCCCCCTGCAAGTATAGCTTGCTGTAGCGACATCCCAGTCCCTCCTGGTATTCCAGTAGGAGCACCAGGACCGGTGCCTCCCCCTCTGTTAGTAACAAGGCTACTGTTGTTTCCTCCACCACCTGGACTCGTAGTAGCAGTAGTACCAGGATGACCTGGAGATGCGTTTTCCTGTTTCGCATTTGAACCCCGTAAGAGGAGCTGCCGCTGCTGTTGTTGCTGGGCTACTGCTGCTGCTAAGGCCACATTCCAGTTCGGAGACGACGGATGGTGATGGTGGTGCCCCACCACGGCTTTCGTCCTTTCAGAGATGAGCTCATTAACCAGATGAGACTGCTGAGCAACTTCTTCAACACGTTGAGATAACTCCTGGTATAGCGGCAATGCATTTGGCTGGACAGGTGAAGTCTTGACTTCATCAAGTAAGTTACGTATAGCATCAAGACTTGTTAGGGGATGTTGCTGTAGCTGCTGAAGGAGTTGGAGTTGCTGTAGAAGTTGAGCACCACTTCCTCCCTGCTGCTGTCTACGCTGTAAGAGTAACTGAAGTTGAAGCTGTTGAAGCGCTGCTTCAGCTCGGGGTTTCCAAGCTAGCAAAGCGGCCACACCCGATTCGAGAGAGCTTAAACCCGGCAGAACAACAGGAAAGGATGCTGCCTCTGTAACCTGAAAAGGAAAGCGAGCGAAACAACTCTCGCAAAACATTCATACACTCATTCTCTCGCTCCTACTATCAGTCTTCCACCACGATGAGAGAAGGGACTGCTGAAAGAAGACACCAACAAAGACCTTTTCACGCTCGTGTCAACGAGGCGTTCTCTTGAAGAATATGCCGCAGATCTCCTTCAGATATACACACACTATCGTGTACCTTCTCAAGACTTCTGTTACATACCCTGGGGCCGTTGACTAGCTAAGTCATAATACTCCCCTACTTCGGAAAAACCAAGCTCGGTCACGAGCAAAAAGAGACTAGAAGAGCTCTTTCGAAATCTGTCTCAGAGACTAACTCTGACCAAAAGAAGTGACAACGAAGGAAAAAACGTCGGGTTGTATACCCCTAAAATAGCTTTCTTACTGCAACTCGCGTCATTCCCCGTAGTTGCGACAAGCCGATCCATCACAAATCAGCAACAACTTCTCACAAAAGCAGAAGAGCTGCTCCGAGCCCCTGTCTCTTTCATCACGCAGTTGTTGCAGTACGACGAACAGTCTTCGGAGGTATTCCATCACAGACTTTATCAACCTATAGCGTGCCACCCGCACGGTATTCGGAAGTACCTTTTCTACGATCCTAGCGACAGTTCTACTGTAACGTTTCAACCTGCAGCAACAGCTTGAAAGAAGACCGTAGCCGTGGGACGACCTCGACAGGCGAGTCAGGCATAAAAGTACGGCAATACACGACTATGTGGAACCCATCTGCGGAACCTTGGAACAGGAACCAAACCCCCTAGCAATAAAGAGCGCTTGCCTAGCTAGCCTTTAAGAAGATGAATCCTCCCTGTGTACCCGATTCGGAAAAGGTATGAAAGAAAGAGAAGACTCAACTGCATGCACACGTGTGTTTTAGAACTTACCAGTGCATGTAGCGATTGGACGGTTGGGAGCTTAAGCTCATTCGCTGCGACGAGCTCAAGTTGTTTTTGACATCTCTGAAGCCTCGCATCAACTTGCAGCAACCAGTCGACTCTCTCGACGCGTAACCCGAGTCCCGTCGCTACCCGAAGTAAATCTCTCCACTGTGAGATAGAAAGTTTCTCCTTCTCATGCCCTGTCTTGTCACCAGAGACAGTATGTCTTCTTCGTGAGGCATCATCAGGTGTTCGACTCCTCTCCCCATCTTCTCCTTCGCCCCTCGAGGAGGTGTTCTTCGCCTCTACACCAGGACGGATTCTAGTGAAATCCGAGTGAGTGGGTTCCCCTGCCGGTTCTGTTCGAGATGTTGTCGGCAATCCGTCGTCTTCACCTTTCACGTCGTCTTCATTTGCCTTAATCACTTTTCCACCCCTCCTTGTTGATTGACTTTCTGAACCTTCTATCCTCCTACCTCGGCCGCCGCCTCCATTCATCGGTGACAAGGATGACGACATGCCACTTGTCGAGCTTCTTCGTGGCGATGATGTTCCCAGGCTCTTTCCTTGTGACCCTAAATTCTCCTCTTCAGGGACGGGCGTCTCAGCACCCTCTACGTTTCTTTTGCTCTGGATGCCGCAGTTCTCAGCTGGGTGATCTCCGTCTCCTGCCGGGGAAGAACCAGGAGAAGAAGATGCACGGTTCCTTGAGCGATTCATCTCATCGCTCGCGTAGCTCATGAAGAAATCTTCGCCACCGGGTAGAATGATAGGAGGCAGAGGATGGAGAACAGGGAGTTTTCTTAACTTTCTTTCAAACGCCATGATACGGCATAACGTACGTTTCAAAAGTTCTTGAAGTAAAGCACCTTCTTCAGCAAATACTCGAACACTGCCATACACTCCCTCACAGTCAGAAAGAACAACTTCCCTCTCCTGGTTCTCAACTTGGGGGAGTTGTTTTTCTTCTCTCTCCGCACTTTCATCCCTGCCCTCTGTCCGTGGGCCAGTGTCCCTACACCCTGCGCCGTCGTCTGCGAATGCACCGCTGCCACCGCTGTCAGTTTCGCTCCTGTCTAGACTACCCGGAGAGACGGCTGAGTGAGAAGAGGAAGAAACAGATATATTACAAGAAGACGAGGAAGAAAGGTCATCCACTTCGCTCTTCCCAGTCATCTCCTTCTCACTAGGAGTACTGGGACTTTGATGAAGTCGTGGCATGACGTCGGATGCCATTCTGGATTCTCGTGGTCCCTCCCTCGAGTCTGGTAACCTCTGCAAGTCTTCTCTCTTTTCCTTTTCTGCTGCGGACACTGACGTAGCCCGAGCAGAAGAGGCGGCTTGTTCTTTCAGAGGAGATATGGCTGAAAAGTGTTGGTGGTACTGCTGAAGGCACTTCTGACGCAGAGGAGCATAGACTTGTATCATACGCCATATATGATAAACAGATCTCTGAAGCCACGGTATACTGCTGCTGTTATTGGCAAAAACAGCGGCTTGGACATGTGAAGTTCGCATGAATGAAGAAGAGGAAGATGATTCTCCCCCTTCTTTCTTTTTCATCTCTACTATTTCTTCTCCTTCGTCTCCTTTGGAACAACCGTCGGCGCCCTGACTCGATGTTCGTTGCAAGTCTTCACGACGATTAGATGTCGCTTCCTGTGATCGCCGTGACGGTGAATTCGGAGATGGTTTTTCCACCTGGTTCCCTACATCTAATAACCCTCCCGACTTGATTGGTGGTGACTGAGGAGACGAAACTGTCGTTATCTCCTCGCGAGAACGAGGAGACAGAGAGCTACTACTACTCCTTTCCAAAATAGTTCTGTCCGAATGACCTCTGTATTCCCCGCTCGTTTGCGATACCCTCTGGTTCTGATCGTTTGTCGTCTCACGTGTCCTATCAGGAACAAGGGAGTAAGCCCTTCTTCCATGATACCTAATGCACTCTACAAGGAGAGACGCCTCTCGGAACCATGCACTGCATGCAACAAGATGATGAAAGAAGTCATCACCCTCCAGTCCACAGACACCAACCTGAAATAGACGTTGTTCCAACTTCAGCCAGTCTATATTTCGTGTTTGTAGAAGGCAAGTTCCCTCCTCTCCATGTGGCCCTGCATATATTCTTACAGACGAAAACACTGTATCAACTGACGTCGTCGTACTGGAAGACTGAGCAGACTTTCTACAAGACTCAGAGAACGGACTCGCATCTACACCGATACTGCTACCCCCAGAACGACTATCACAACCCGGAGACATGCCGATCCGCTGTTTACGATCTCCTCTTTGTATGATGACATCAAACAAACGCTGCCAAAGTTTCTTCTCTTCTTCATCCGAAAGATTTGTATCTTTGTGACAGCCGTCTCGTTGTTTCTCCCGGCTCAGAGATGGTGTCTGGAATTCTTCGTCCCCCTCTTGTCCCTCTGACTCGACGCTTGGCATGTCCGTCTGCCTACACATTCTTCTATCGGGAGATGGATCTACACGGTTGAGTTTTCTCTCCACTCCGGTCTGATCTACAAAGGAGTTCACAGGGCTCTCCAGTTGGCGCACGTCAGCACGTGATTCCGCGCGTTCTTGTTCGTCTCCTTCTTCTTTCTCTTGATCTCTTCCTTCTTTCACGCCTGCTACCAAACAGCTATCCTGTTTAGAACCTTCAAGTGACTGCGCAACCATCATGTCACTCGGAGGTGGTACATGTGAATCTTTAGAACTAGGAGGAAGAACATCCTCATTACCAACAACAGTGGGGCCTTTTGATTCATGGGGGTGGCTCTCCCCTTCATTCACCGCATACACATTGGAGGTGTTTTCTCTCAATTCGCCCTCTCTCTCTTTACGACTTTCCTCATACATGACTCCATCCTTATTCCTCTGATCAGCTACTAATACCTGGTGTTGCTGCTCCTGCTGCTGTTCTGCCGCACTCCCCTTGAAGAGATCCTCTTTAGATGAGATTCCCCCCCCCTCTCCCTCCTGTTCTAATTCGCTCTCTCCTCTATGTTCAGTCACGGCATCTCCTTCCTTCCTCTTCTCACTTTTTTCACCAAACAGATCCGATGTCCCTTTTCTCCTTGTTTCTTTCTCCTTGTCTTCGTACTCTTGAAAGTTCTTTTCCTTCCTCGCTTCCTCTTGAATTTCATGAAGAACCTTTGCTAGCTCTGCTTGTAATCCTAGACCTCTGCTTAACAAACGCTCCGCACATGGGAGACTGCTAACCCACACAGCTTTATGAGGACGACCCTGGTCTAACCATAGTTTCAGCGCTTCCAAGGAGACACATGGATAGGAAACCCTCCGCTTCTCCGTTGTCATGCCTTCACGCTGGACCCCCACCCCCTGTCTCCGTCTCTCTACAGAAGACAATGGACTCGACTTCGACGACAAAGAATGAAGAGGATCACGATGATGAGATAACTGTTCTTTTCCTGACAATGACGACGACAAACGCGGCGTCGCTGGTTGACTTAGAGAATGACCACCTCCTGTTGATGGCAAACGTTGTGAAGAACCACTCCTACTACTACAACGCTCACGTCCGATCTCTCCTCCTTCTCCCCCGGAGTGATAAGATGCTGACAGTGCGGTATGCTGAGTTGTAGGAACTTCCCCTCCTCCTATGATCTCTTGAGTTGTTGCACCCCCAAGTGATAATTCGAAATGAGAAGTAAAGGAAGAAAACGACGAAGCAATGGGGGGTCTCCTCCCCTCCGATGGAGAACGCAGACGACTCTCTGAGAGACTTCCATTCATATCAGTAGGGGTACTGGGGGCAGCACCACTATGTACTACAACTTTCCCCTCGACGTTTGGAGTAGAAGAAACTCGAGTGCTGGAACTACTCTCACCTGAAGACAAGACTGGCTTTGATGGAGGGAGAAGACTAGACGACGATGGTGAAGCGGAGAGTCGCCTTCCTCCTTCAGGTAGAATACTGGCCCCTCTTACACCTCCTCCTCCGACCAGCCTACACTGAGGAAGAATATCTGCTACTAGTCTGTGAAAAAACAAACCATACAGAAGAAGGCACGTTTATCTCATGCACAAAGAGCTTTTATACTACACGTCTCTCGAGAGATAGGTGACACACTCACAACCAAACCTGCGTAGTAGTTAGGCAGACTACGACATGCGCGTGTTGCGTGTTTCATAGTGCGTAGTCGTAAAAGCTTTCCTCTCAACGGACATTGTGGCTGGCTTTGTTTTGAAGATAATGCTTCTCCATTCACTCGAAAACTACGTGCCTTTTTAACTCTCATCAAGGAACACCACCTTCAACGAGTCAGGCAGTATAATACTGAGTATCTGTCCCTCGCCTCCTCTCCTCCTCTCGCCCTGCTGTCAAAAACATCAACTTCTGCCCTAAAGTAAGACTACTCATTCTCCCTTACTCTAAGCTTCCTCTTCGTCTTCTCACGTCTCCACAGCTGTCATCCACCCCCGATATTTGAAGTATCTCCAAACATTCTCTTAGCATACAGGATACAAAACCACAACTGCAGCTGCACGTGAGGTACTAGACACCGCAACATCATGACGTCTTTTTCCTCTACGTTCTTTCTCTCTACTCGCCGCTGCTCCCTTCGCTTCATCCCCTCCTCTTCCCTCCCTTTCTACCTCCGTCTACTCTACAGCTCTCATACATCTCCCCGGTCATGTATACCATCAGGAAAGTAACAAAGGTAGGTGACAACGCAGCCCCCCGAGAGAAAAGCATTTGCTGTGGGACAGAGTAACTTAGCTTACTTGAGTGTGATATTCCACTTGGAGATTTGACGTAGTAAAAACGTAAGATCACTGAACTCCTTCACCCCTGAGATGCCGAGAAAAACAGCTATAAAACTCATCATAGAAAGGGATTCGAGCTCAGGTGTCTTTCCCCAATCCAGTAAAGTCATTCCTCCACCAAGCATGCCTCCTTGTCGTAGCTTCCCAAAGCCTTTCGGTAAGATCACTTCTACCCATCCTTCGATCTTTTCACGACAATCAAACTGCTCGATTCCTTCAGAGAGAGTATTCCGATGTGGTTCTCTTTCTGTTTCCTGATCTTCATCCTTAGCTTGGATCATCTTCTTCAATCGTTTTTCTCCAACAGGTCCTCCTCCTACTGGACCTTTACTCAAAGCGCTCTCCGCCCCTTCTTCATCTTTACAACCAAGAGAGGGTGAGGGAGGTGAAAGCCAAGATGATCTCCTCCCGGCAGTCCAACGTCTATTACATTCTTCTAAATTTCCTTCTTCTTCTCTTTCATCTACTGCTCCCTCGTGTTCTCTCCCTTGTTTGTCCCGTCCTGTATGAGCTGGCACTTCTATCATCTTGTTTGTCGCGGTCTCATCCAAGCCAGTTGTCTCTTCTTCTTGTCTCCAGGTATCTGGACCCGCGACAGACGATCGATCACTCCGACGATTCCTAGCATGGAAGATGACTTCTCCAACTAATCTCTTCTCAACTTCAAGAAAGATCCTAGCTCTTTCAACTCTTAGATTCGGATCGTTCTGTTGTGGTCTCTCCAGCAAAAAATCTCGTTCTTCTCCCTCCCCCCCCACCGCATCCTCCTCATGGTCATCATCATACATCCCATCCTCACCACAAGTACTCTTATAGTGACTATTCTTACCACCGCCTCCCCCCCCCTTGCTATGTTTCGCTCGTCCGCTTCTCTTACTATTCCGCGCCGCGTGACCACTACCGCTGCCAGCTTTTCCAATCCTGCTGTTGTTCTCCCCTCCTGCTGTTACTCCTCTCTCACTGCTGCTACTACTGCCAGGAATACGACGAGGATGGCTGCCTCCCCCCCCGCCTTGCATAGATCCACGTTTACCTCTTCCCGGCCCTCCTCGGCGCCCTGTGCCCTTACTACTACTTCCTACGCCATGATGGCGAGATTTGGAGACACGCGACGATTGACTAGAAAGCACATCTGTTGCTAGTGGAAGCGATGAAGACGACGAGACCATCGAAGAAGAAGAGTGAAAAGGATGTGAAGATGAAACAAACCCAGGACCTCCTCCGTTCTCCCCTCCATCTTCTAAAAACCAGAAAGGGCTCAGACCCCCCACGCCATCACTAGGTAAAGATGGAGAGGGATGCACATGAGAATGATGATAAAAATCACCAGTCCCATGATTCTGTTGTTGTTCCTCTTCTCTAGAACCTGGGCGATTCTTGCTATGAAAACTTAGCGTGTGTGCATCGTAGGAAGAGACGGCTGACGTACGGCCCTCGCCATAGATGTGAGCTAGCTGATCACCTTCCAGATATGTCGTCGTATAGGCGTCGTTGGTGTTACCGCCTAGACTCGGAGTATTACGGTCTGCTGGATCTCCAGAGAAAGAAGAAGAGCCTGCTGCTCGCTGTTGCTTCGATTTTCTCCCTCCTCCTCCTCCAGACTTGGATGGCTTTCTGTCAATCAGACGAAGCATCTGTCTAGCTGATGGGACCTTGATAGCACCTGTACGACTACGCGTTGTTCGAGCTACAACCATAGTGGCAGGGGAGGACCCCTTCCGTCCTTTAGAAGACTCTCCTTCTGCAGTTGAGGAGGAATCTTCATTTGTCTCTCCTCCTCTCTCTCCTTCTTCTTCTTCACGATCATGTAGATCACCGGTTTTGTCTTCTTCTTCATCTCCCTCCACCATATTATGATCCTTGTTAGCTCCACTATCATCCTCTGCCTTCGCACTTTGAACCTCCTGGCTGCTACTGCTACTCCCCCCAGGAGGCTCGTCTTTATTCACTTCTTGCTCCCCACATTCAGTAGCTACACCACTGCTTCGCTCTGGAGTCCCAGATGTCGAGTGCTCTCTTTTCGGTGAGGAAGACGAGAAAGATACGTTCTTATCATTACCACGATTCTCGTCATCACCCTTTTTCTCTTCTTTACAAACGAGTGTCTCATGAGATGCTGGATATGAGAGGTCTTTTCCAACAGTCTCTGTCTCTCCCTCTTCTTTACTTTCTCTCTCCCTCCTGTGCTCTACTCCCTCAGACTCAGCAGTCATATCAACTTCGGTGTCTTCATTCTTCTTTGAGGAGACGGGGAGACGTGAAGAGAAAGCTTCGCCGCGCATTTCCTTATCCGTCGTCGTGTCATCGTCTTCTTTTGCTTCTTCACCTTCTCTTGTTTTCTCTTCAATTCCATCCCGGATTTTGTCTTCCCCCTCGCGTTGGACCACCGTCACTCCGACGTGACTTTCCGTCTCATCCTCTATGACTTCATGTTTCATCTCTACCAATGAGATATTGTCTTCCTTCCTCTCTGTAAGATGTTCAGCTTCTTCGGAAACAGCATCTATCATATCCTTCTCTCGCTCTTCTTCTTGTCCATCATCATCACCAACCCCCCCAGGCTTCGTACTGTCTCCTTCGGGTTTCACTTCGAGGTTCTTCGTTGTGTCTCCCTCGCATGCATCCTTATTATCACCCGTACCCGTCATCCCTCCTGAGACTCCGCAGAGAAGACTCTGAGGCTCGTGCAGGTGGTCTGTCTCTCCCTGAAGGATCTTATTCAAAGAACATGGTGGTGAAGATGATGTAGAAACAGGTTTAGGGAGCTCAGTACCAAGCCGTTCGATAGCCTTACAATCGGCATAAGTACTTGCTTTATTGGGTAGAGACAGAAGAAAGGTATAGAAATCAGATATCCACAGACGTAAGAGACACATGCGCTGTTGTAGAAAATAACGTTCTCGAAGATCAAGATCGCGAAGAGGGGATGACGACGCCGTCCTTAGTAACCGCTCCACCTGAGGATAGGAAACAGACAGGACACCGCGTACAATACTATTCAAACACAAAGGCTTCGCATGCTGAACTAACAACACCTGCCTCTTGCTGTCTCTGTCCGCTTATTTCCTGATTAAAGGCGCTTTCTTGGTCTTTTGAAATGAAGCACACCTAGGAAGATGAGCTAGAGTCGTGGAGACCTCCTGTATTCTTAGAATCAAGCATACCTATGATGATCAGAATAGTAAATATCGGAAAGGCCTTGAAAGGAAAACAACGGATAGGTGCAAAGGAAGTCGCCACAAGAAACTCCATGGTGACACTGCTGATCCACCTCCCACTATAATGAGCTTGGAGGTTCCTTAGAAATAGATAGATAGATAGATGCGCCTGCATATAGATGTCATGCGTGTGTGAGTAGACAGCTGCACGGAGTGCATTCACATACATAAACATTCTCTCCTGTCGTCGTCAATTGAATGAATACACCCCTGTGTAGTTATAGCTAGCTGCTTCTTTCAGACAAATTCACACGGTAAGACATACACCGAAAAGTTTTTGCTGCCGCTACGCTGAAATGCCTTTACTCCCCAACAACTGCAGGAGTGAAACCGTTGACAGGTACAACCGTTGCCTCTCCATCATGTCTCCTTCGCCATACTTCTTGCGCCTTTAAAAGAACTCAGACGAGGAACCGAACAGATCCATTTCGTCCTCTTACCCTTCTAAGAGAGGGAAGTCTTCTCGCGCCGTCAGGATAGGTCGCGATTTTCATTGTCGGAGTGAGAGAAAGGAAGAAGAGTTCCAGCGTCGTCTCAGAATACATTCCCGCCCGTATAATGCAGCAAGGACAACGCCAATAACGTCGAAGAGCCGGAGTGATTGGATCCTGTAGCGGTTTATCTCCTTCAGTGTACTCACCAGCACGACTGCCTCCTCCACTCGTATCATTCCCTTGCTGACTATTATCTGCTGGTGTAGTCGTTAACAGGGAAGCGTCAAAAGGCCGAGTCGCATTGTGCGAAGTAGGTAAGGTGCCGGGCCCTGATCCTCCAGAAGGGTGATCTCCTCTCTCCTCCCCAGTGATGAAATCATGACGTTGTTGTCCGGCTTTGCCTTCAACAACTGTGGCCATCATAGAATCCGAAACGACGCTTCCACCATGGTCTACTACTATATGACCCGTCTCTTCCCAGGTGCTGTGGTGCTGATGGTGAGGCGTCGTCATGAGGGCATAACCAGCCCTAGGAACACCTCCTTCTGTCAGGTGTTGCCCCTGCTCGTTCTTACATCGATCATCTGCTGCTTGATTGAGATAATAGTTGTTTTGTTGATCACATAGCCATTTCTCATCCCTTCCATCGTCATGTGCATGCCTTCCCCCCTCTCCTCCATCGGTAGCGTAGTACTGATGATGTAAGTAGCTCGGTTGGATATGCGGTGGTTGATGCGAGTGAAACATACTCTGTTGTTCTAAGAGAGGTCTCACACATGATGTATGATAACCTCGGGAACATTCGATACATCGTAGCCAACCTCGTCGCTCACGGAAGACGCCCATAGCTCCTTCTCTTGCTGACTCATCGTCTGTATCGACAGGAACAACCCCTTCAAGAGATGCAGAATAGATCGCCGCTGCACGTGGAACTCTCGGTGGTTTTGCGCATATTAGACAAACTTCTGGAGAGGACACATGAAGGAAAGCTGTCGCTTCTTCAATATACACAAATGCTCTTTGGATGGGAGAAAAAAAGACAGAAGGATAAGTCTGGATGAGAAACTCGTCAGCTATTATACCCTTTCTACTGCCTCCACTATCGTCGTCTCCACATGGCGATGAAAGAGGAGGGGATGAAGAACAAGACCATCGACGGGAATGATGATGAGAATGAGCATGGGGTGAAGGTGAAGGAGATGAGGGAGAAGAAGTTGAAGAAAAAACAGTAGGATGATTACCACCCTCGGCCTGGCTCGATGTATAGACACTACCGCTGACACCAGGGGCGAAAGAGAAAGAAGAAGCACGAGGGAACGACGGCTTACCGCCGGATGACGTGAAACGATGAGTGCGTACTTCCGCCCCGGGACTGAGATTACGTAAGCCTCTTCTAGGGCGCCGTGAACGAGAAAGACAAAGAGAAGACAAGGAATCTCCTTCTCGTGATTCTTCTGCTCTCCTGTTCTCTCGTCCACCCAACTCAGATACAACACCTCCATCACCATTAGCAGCACCAGCAACCTCTGGTGCATGTACAGAGGCCATCTCACTCGTGGCAGAAAGCGGAGTATCTCGGGGGGTGGATCGAGTTCCCGATGAGCTGTCACTACCGCTGGAACTATGATCATTCTGACTACTCAATAAGAAATTACTCCTATCCGTTAACAGAGGTGGGCTCGAGGAGCCGACAGCCGTAGAATCCATAGACACATCCATTCCTTCCTCATAAGGCCGTGTCGGTGTTTCACGTTCATTCAATCCCCCCTGTCCTTCTCCTTCCTTTTCTGCTGACACTCCTCCGAGTCGCGTTGGATGTCTCACGCCGTTCACGTGATCTCCCTTGTTGTCACCATCTGCTGCTTCTGGGGTTTCCATCGAGACAGTAGGAACCATGTCCAGAGAAGACCGGGGTATATTGGCTCGAAGCAAAGCCGGACTAACTGGGAGAGGCGTATCTTGAGGCCCCGACTCTCCTGGAGGTTGAATGAGCTGAACCCATTGACGACGAAGAGAATCCTTCATATCAGAAAAGCAAAAGAAAGCATTGCAAACTCAGAAACACGAATGATACAGGGTGTGATAGAGATGTGTTGGACGAGCCCATGTTTCTCACGTGGGAAGCGAGACGCTTGACGCAAATACGACCGACGACGATACTGGTACACGGACAGGCATACCAGCGGATATGCACAAAAAGCGTCCGCAAAAACATGATGAATCCAGACACCTACTGGCACATATACATACATATACATACATACATACATGTCTATACACACATATTTATACATGCATATTCATACATACATACATACACGCATACATACACATTCATTCATTCATACGCATACGCAGGCCCTCATCCACGGTCCATAGATATTCATACACATATGCCGCCATACCTGACGTTACAATCCTAGTGGTGACAATATCCAACTACTCGTGAGTTCATGCAGCAGTGACGACGACGGAGCGCTTTATTCGTACACGTCCTAGAACGCACGCACTCGCCTATACAATATCTAGTTTGGTGAGAAAGAGAGGAAGTGCTCACCTTTGGCATGAAAGAGACAGCTTCCCGAGCTTGAACACACCAGTCGATTGCAGTGAGCAGTGTATAAACCAGTCGACCTTTCATAGGGATTTGCAACGGCAAAGAGTCTAGAGCTTCCAACACCCGTACAAGAGAGAGAAGAGAAGACTTCTTGTCTTCTTGTTCTCTCGGCGTTTGCCTTCTTCGTAATCCACTGGTTCTTCTATAGTGCGACTGGAGTGAGATTCTTCCTCCTCTTGTCCAGTAGTTTTCTTCTCGTTCCTCTCTTTCTCTCCTTCTTTGGACTTCAGCTCCTGCTTTCCGTTGTTCTTCTACTTCATCATCGCTGCTGTCGCTGCCACTCCTACTGCGACTACTACTGTAAGTTCCCTCAGAACTACTACTCCTACAACTACTATTGCTATTACTACTATCCCAAGTATTTGTACTCAGATCTGCATCATTCATTTCTTCTCCTTTTTCCAACAGGTCATTCACAGCTATACAACTTCTGCTTCTCTCTCCATACTCTTCGTTGCTTCTCTCATCATCATTCTTATCGTTCTTCAAATCTAAGAAACCATCCGCCACAGCAGCTCCTCGTTCTTGTTCTCCCCCTCCTCCTTCTTGTCCTTCTCCCCTCTTCCACTTATCCCCGCCGTCTGTTATCTTCGTAGCCTCTTCCTCCTTCCCCAACTGTCCGTCCGTTACTCTCATGCGGTCGTCTCTCTTCCTCTGTCTACGGTTGTTCGAAGCCTTTCTTCGTACTCTCTTGAAGCGTTCTGGTTCCATAACATGGCGAGACCCACCACCGGCATGTGAGAAGACCCCTCCATCAAAAACACTTCCTCCTGCTGAAGTCTGTTGCCCAAGTTGGATCGCTACTTGCTGCTGTTGATGCTGAGCATTCGGGGGTACAAGACGTCGAGTATAGTCATCTCTGATGAAATCAAAATCTTTCAGAGATCGTTTACATAGAGCAATAGCTGTCGTCGCAGGTCCAGTACCACTACTACTGCTACCACCTCCTCCGCCTCCCCCACCCGAGATGGTGGTATTACTTGCCTCATAGGGCTGACATGAGGAGATATAGATATACGAAAGGGTTTTAGAGCTAGTTTCATCTTCAGGTAAAAACGAAGCAAAACGTTCACAAAACTGCCATAACACACATTGCATAGATATAGCTCGTCTAATAGATGCGATTCTGGAATGATAACCATTCACCTCCCATCCTTCTCTCTCCTTACCGGCGTCATCACCATCATCTCTACCTCCCACTGTCCCGCGTGTACTCCTTAACGCACGCTCAGAGCTATCATTGCCTTGTCCTCCCTCGAAATACTCAAAGGCTGCTGATACAACCTCTCTCCCACCGTGCAGACCAAGAGAGGAATACTGACATACTCCCTCCCCGGCTGTGCTCATTAGAACGTATGATGATGATCCTGTAGAACCTGGCATGACAGAAGGAGATAGACAACTCAAGTCTCTTTCCCCCTTTGAAGACGAAGAGACAGCAGGATAAGAAGATGAGGAACGTGGGAAAAGACGAGAGCTAGTAGCAAAAGGACTGCATGCATTCGACGACAATCCTGTTGGGTCTACAATAGAGGCGGAACTTGACGAGCATGATGGTGTACCACTCAACCCTCTAAATGGTGATGTAGAAGCTGAAGGCGTCTTACGATGAGACAAAGAGGGTGGCTGTCCTCCACTGTCCCCCTCACCCCCCCAGTGGCTTCCAACAGAGGAGTAACCCGGTATATACGGAGAAGAGGGTAGGTCATTGAACCCTGTCCCTTCTCCAAGAGAATGATGAGGAAACTTCAAGAATGGAACACTCGTCTCCCCCTCTTGGTTTAGATGAGTGCTGCCTCCTCTTCTATCTCCTCCTTTAGGCCTTCTCTCTCCGCGAGAAGAAGATGTGACGCTACTGTTGTGAAGATTTGTCGAAGATGATCCAGATGTATTCGGAGTGCCTCCCCCACCTCCTTCGTGTGATGCAGATAATCTATGATTAGTACTATGACTACCATGACTCGATCGAGAAGATTTCTTGACTTTTTTGTTCTGGCTTCCTCCCGTTCCCCCCACAAGTGCATGCCCTCCTCGGACGACTCCGGAAGTCGTAGGACATGGGACATGAGAACTGATTCCGTTCATCTGATAGTAAGCTAGGTCAGACGGAGCCAGCAGACCCCTCCCCCCCTCATGGAGCCCCTCTCTGTGACAAGAAGAAACGTCAACATTTTCACAGGACGTTGAGTAAGTTGCCTGTTCCTCCCCTGACATCATCACCACGACTTCCCCGTTCATAGTACGAGAGTCTGTAGTCTCTACCGCCGCCCCTCGCGATTCGCTATCTCGCCGAGACTTTCCCAAGAGAGGGGAGTTTGTCATATCGTGATCGAACTCACCTTTCTCAACGGGTAGAGGAGTCATACGACTACTACCTTTCTTCCTTCTCCCTTTTCTATATGTCGCCCGTGCTCCGGTGCTCCAGTCTGAAAAGTAATCTGCCTTTCTTGAAGCGTCTTCCTCTTCTCTTCCACCCGGTTCCCCACCTTCAAATCTACCCCTGGGGTCGTCTTTTTCTACTCCTCTATCTGATGGAATCGTTCCCCCAGAATGCTTAGCTTGAAAAAGCGAGATACCATGAGGGTATAGAAGACTCAATGAGCCGTCTTGAGGAAGAGGTGATCGACCACTCGAGAAACTCTTGGATTGTTCTGGTACTCCCTTTCCTTCAGATAGCATAGAGTAATCTTGAACCACGTACCTCCCAATCCACTCCCATGGCTCTAGATCTAATTCCCACGGGCATCCTTTCCACAGGAGAGTATCGGCGCTGTTTCCTTTCGTCTTCATATTAGTGTCTCTCATATCTGTTGGTCCTCCCGACAAACATTCGAAGTAATCATTGAGAAAGAATGGTGTGTCTGTGTGGATGTCATCTTTTGTAAGACATGAAAATCGTTCTACTTGTCTCTGTCTTTTACCTCTTGTACATAGGCTCTTAGCGAAGTGTTCGGCAATACATGCAACCTTCTCAGCAATAGCAGCCTTCTCTTCAGTCCGACACACTCTTCGAAAGGCAGCTTCTACAAGGAGACGATTCTCGTCTCCTGACAAAAAGTCCATTGTTGACGAATCACATCCCTCTGATCGTGTCAAATTGGAACACCTCTTCTCTTTCTCCTCTGCTCTTTCGTTAACTTTTCTTCCTGATGTATCTTCTTCAGCCTCCCTCGTTTCACCTTGTCGACCTTGCAACGAAGAACACTCAGGAGAACTAGACGGCTGACTAAACTCTTCTACGGGCACCCCCGTGGAGCAATTATCGTTGCTTGGACGTGAGGATGTCCACACGGCGATAGGCTGAGAAGAAGATAAACCACTAGAAGCTGACAGGGAGTTACCTACTAGACTACGACTGGGGCTGGCACCATCTCGAGTAAGTTGTAGTGAACAAAGGATAGACTGCATATGAGGACTAAGACGAGTAGCATCGGAGAAGAAGGCAGTAGCAACCTGTTCAGGGTGGTTGAATGAAGAAGAGAAGGAACAACTTGCATTCTTCGAGATCTTCCTATGTAACCGTCGAACTATCTGACGAATGCGCCTCTCAGTTATGACACGCGCACCAACGTCTGGGTTATAAAGACATGAAATCGCCTCAGGCTCACTCTCACTAGAGAGTGATCCTATATGTTGCCCGCGTCCACCTCGGTCTCCAACAGGATGATCATTGTCATGTTCATCTTCTTCTTGTTCTTCTTCATCCGTCTCCGATACAGAGGGACATCTACTTCTCCCTTCTCCACACTCTTCTTCTCCAATTTGATCTTCTTTCTGCATTGACCCTCCTACTCCGCCACGTCTATGTCCTCCTCTCCCGCGTCTACTACTACTGCCATTGCTCATCATAGGTGTTGCATGGCTCCCCATCATGTTTAGAGTGGAAGAGCATTGAAGATTTATATCTCTTAGTCGATGACGCATTGTGCTTGTGTTTCGATAGTGATCTTCACTCAACTCCTCGTCATCTTGCTTTCCAGCAGCAGCGGGCGGATTTGGGCCTTTGTCTTCGCCCTGTTCAACAGCATGTGAGTCTCTAGTTCGGATACTCACCCCCACCTCCACCTGCTGTGGATGGTCGACGTTGTCCCTCTCTCCCCTTCCGTCAATATGTGAAGCAGCCACAGCATTCGAACCTTCTCCCTTCTCCGCTGAACCTGTATTGAGTACATAGCTTCGAATTCGTGCAGCTAGTTCCTCTTTCATTTCTTTCTTTCTCTCATATCTCCTCAGATCTTCATGTTCCCTCCCTCTCACCACCCTTAGAACACCATCTTTTGAACACAAGTCATCCACTGTCAATCCCTGATATGGAACGAAGTCATCAACGTCTTCTATAGTTCCCCCTGCAGTAGGGGTAGCATCCCGGGAGACATTTCTCCCTGCATCAGTGCACCGTTGAGCATAGCCACTACGGCTACTCTCCTCTCCAACAGCAGCTGGTACTCTACTATGATTATTCAAAGTCTCTCCTTGAGGAAATCTCCCGGTTTCGCGTCGTAGGTCTTCTCCATTGCCTCTCTCCGTATTCTGTGAGACAGTCGCTACATCACCCCGGCCTTTTCTCTCTCTTTCTGACAGACTTCCCTCTTCCCCTCGCCCTCTTCCTTGTCCACCCCCCTCTCCTACACTTGATACCATGGACTGAAGAGACAAACTCCGAGTATCGCGGCGACGATGCCGTCCCTGTTCATCACCATCCCAAATACTACGACTACTACTACTATCATAGAGGCTCGCACGGTAAGGTGAAATCCATGGCATGGTAGTGCTGATACCCCAGCCTTGAGGATACTGGACAACGGACTGCAGCCTTCTTCGGAGTGGAGGAGCGACCTCTCTCCCTAAAGACTGCACTCTCCGTCTACTAGTGGTCTGCTTCGGCCTGGGTTTCTCTCTCACGACGTTTCTTACAGCTATGCCGTTCTGACAAAGAGACCGCAGCTTTCTCTTCGTGTCCGCGGGGAGATCTCCTTCTCTTCTCTCAACACCGCATTGAAGCTGATTTCCATTACTGCGAATCTCCCCCCCGATATATGTTGAAGGTTCCCTTTCCTCTCTCGGTCTAAAGCCCGATTGGTCATTCCTTATTTCCTCCCTATCGCTGACGGTGGTGTTCACGCTGCGTCCTACTATGATACCTGTGTGCTTCTCTCCTTCATATTCTTCTCTCCCTTGTATCTGTTCTTTGCCGTCTTCGGTTTTACAATTAACCTTCTCCAACACCTGCTGGTCTCCAATCATTCCCTCTCCCTCTACCTCTTCTGAGTGAAGCATGTGACCGTCTTCTTGTTCAGCTTCTCGACTTCCTCCTCTTACTTTAAACGCTCCACTATCGCGTTTATCGTGTGTTTCATCAGTCGCTTTCACCACGTCCTCAGCATATCCTCGTACTTCTTCAATGGTCTTTGACAGTTTCAAGAAGGCCACCATAGCATCCTTCGCCTCTTGTCGAGTTTGTAGTGCAACTCCCCGAGCTTCCTTTGCTGTCATTTTCATCTGACTGAAGAGTCTTCGTTGCAACTTTCTTTCTTGTCTTTCTAGAAATGGATAGGTTCTCCGAAGCCACCACTGTGTGATTAACTCTACAACAATCACAGCTAGGAGTGAGAAAATTTCATCCATACGAAATCGACATATACTTCCAGCTGCTCTTAAAAGGAGTAATCCTTCCGAGAGACATGCCCCAGGTGTACCTACAGCCGTGAGTAGTTCCTTATGTGTGAAGTTTCTTATACGAGCTCCACCTTCATCAAACTTTGGGCCCACATTACGTGGAGGAATGGACAGCCGTTCTTTGACTTTCTTTGTTTGACTATGATGGCATGCAAAACTGGAAGTGGATGCTGTCCCCGCCGCCGTCGCGTAGGAGGGCATCCCATCTTTCATGTTATAACCAGTGTAGCTACTCGAATTGGTTTCCCGTAGTTCCGTACTGCCCTCTAAGGATTGTGAGAAGTCTCCCTCCTGCTGGGGAGAAAGTCCATCTGATTGTCGACGTGCGGAGGGGGATCGCTCTTGAGAATCGACTCCACCATCGCTGACTTCCCCCCTTCCGCATGTTGATAGCCTTCCTCTACTCTTCTGCCAACACTGATCTTTGAAGCTGAGCATGGACGGTGGAATCCCACCTCCTGCTACACACGCCATAGCTTGGAAAGGGAGCCAGCGTGAGTCATCATGACATACAGGATCTGGGGCTGGGGGGCCTTCAGTTGTGCTGGTGACATCATCCCCTGCTGCCCCTGCATCTCCACAACCTGTATGAGTTCTATTGACTAGACTTGACGAAGAGGCCGCCGAGGCATGAAGATGATGATGACGCAGAGACGACTTCTTTACGGAACATGAAAGACCAGAAATCCTTTCAGCTAACTGCATCGCAAGCGAAGGTGTCGGGACATCTGGAAGACCCGCCTTTGAAGCAGCTGTAGCCGCACCTGCCGCGTGATCAAGGAAGAGACGCAAGTTAACTTCTTTCCCTCCGCTTCCCTGGTGTCGACTACTTGTAGAAGGATGCTCATATGAAGAACTCCCCTGCAATTTCTTACTCTTCTCTTCTCGATGTGATGACCGTAGCGAAATCGACACTGCCCCGCCCCCTTTTCGACGAGATCTCGATACGTAGAATGAAGAGGATGAGAAACCTCCTTCTCCCCCTCCTTGTACACTGTCAAGGTCTGTATGACCTGTGTAACTATTTGGATCACGATACGTCTCAGCGCCATTACCATCACCGTCTCCTGTCAGTGAATCTCCTCCTGTCGCTAGTGCACCAAAGGCCTTGTCGCCAGAGAACATCGACGACGAAGGCGTGATGAACGCACCCGCTCTTCCATTAAGGGGGACGTATGGATTATGACCGGTCCCTCCTTCTGTCATCGTAGTCAGGCCTGGAGAGGAAAGATCTCCTTCCACACGGGACGAATGCAAGGTAGACGAAGACATTCTAGCTGACATTGAGCTATCTCCAGGCTGTTTAGCCGAAGATGATGATGTATTACTATGAGCTTTGGCTTTCAGTGACGCTGTTCTTGTTCCTCTTCCGCCCTTTCCACTTGAGCGTGTCGTAGTCGTGATAGTCGTCGTCGCCGTCCCGGAAGAGAAGAATGTAGGGTTAGCATCAGTTGTCATTACCCCTGTGGCATGGTGATCTTTAGTTGCAATGCATGCATTCGCCAAAACTCCTCCTGCTACATTCGGCAACGATGTCTGTTCTTTATCTCCTTGTTCAGCACGTTTTACTCCTGCCCCCCGCCATCCTCCTGAGAAATCACCTCCTCGAGAAGAGATCGCCGTAGCTGGATTAGCGCTGTCTCCGGAGAAGGAGAAAGAGGAAAAGGAAGTCGAATCGGCATGAGATAGGACACCTCCATCAACAGCCAGCGATGGATGAAAAAAGCCCTGTTGGACTTTAGCACACAAGGCAGCTACTGCTACGGGATGAAAGTTGCTTTGACGAGATGAGATGGCACAGCTAGCCTACACAAGAAACGCACACAAAGAAAGGATACGATACGGACGGGACAAACACAATAGAAAAACCTTGTTAGCAACCTTGCTGACGAGACAGAAAACGATCCGCTGGTCTACGGGGTGTACGATAGCGCTTCCGGAGTCAAGAAGCGAAGGCACCGTAAGAGGGGTGAAGATAGAGCTACTGGCACTCCTACTACTCATGCATGTACAAAAAGCAAACATACTAGGATAGAGAAGCATACTGAGAGAAATCAACGACTGAGGGGATTGGCCGATGTCGTCTTAAGCAAGAAGATCAAAGGCTGCCTCAACACCGTCCCGGAACACTAACAACATATAGATACAAAACACTATGCAAACGTCGTGCCCCCTCCCCCCTTTGTATTAGCATGTCTCTACAGGATTAGCTGTACATAGAGTCTACATCTACTGACGATACGTCCACACATCCAAGGATATTTGGGGACAAACGATCCGTCCTGTCTGTATATGTGGAGGTTCCATCACGGCACCAGCTTCTCAGCCAGTAACATGTCCACGCATTTCTACAGATGCCGTCACTGCCTTACATGTTCTACTTGAAAAGGCTGGCAGAGATATAACAACACTTTCGTAGAACAAAAAGAACCTTCAAATCAATGACCGACAGCCACCGTTCGTACGTAAGCCAGCTACAGCGGAGAACCTAGTTAGCACCCCGTAGCTAACTAGCTAGCTTCAAACAGTTCTGTACATGATCGACATGGCCCTCGATCATCTGAGCAAGCAGCCCACATTCCCGACCCTGACAGGACCATGGTACAGGCCGTTCCAATAGCCTACACACTCACTTTTCTGATACACACACCGGTCCACACGCCAACATAGAGACTGTAATGAGAACTACTGTTTATAACAGTCCATACCATCACAACAGCAGATGCATTCATTCAGCTGTCTCCCTCCCTCCCCCCTGGCTGGAGGGAAACACACGCAAACGGCAGTAATGCCGGTCTCAACATTACAGTCAGCTGGAGGATCGTGTAGTCACAGAGTGGCTTTCTCTCTCACGCAGTTTGCTTGGTGCACGTAGGGTTGGCCCAGTTGAGGAGACTTACGATATGCTCGAGGACAGCACGTCGTTCCTTCGAAGATTTGTAAAGACATAAGAGAGAAGGTGGGAAGGTTTTGACGTCACTAATGGGCCACCCGACTTTACTGCAGGTCAAGTGACGATACTGTAGTGCGTAGGCGGATAGTAAGTGAAAGGAATACAAAGGAGGCGATGCTTTAGGAGGGGGAGGAAGAGGAGGGATCTGCTGTGGTTGTGAGCTGATTGGATGACTAGAACTCATATCAAAACCCATAGTTTTCTTAGTTCCTTCTACTGTTTTTCTGTCACTAACAGCTGCGTGTGGGCAGCCGCCGCTCTCATTAATATGTCCGCTTTCACCACCCTGTTCACCACGGCGTCTGGAAACTGCTTGCAAGTCGTCCTCCTCTTCCTGTCTCATTGCCGTCGGCATGGCTATCGCCTCTCCTCCTTTGCATACCCCTGTGAATCGTTTGTCTACTTCACCCCTAGTTCCACTTGGTTCGCTCCTATGCATGGGGGCTAAAGAAGGAGAGGCCAAAGAAGATGAGGTCTCTGACGTAGAAGAAGAGGGCTTCTTCGGGAAAGAAGAAGGAAAAGGACTTCTAGGGACAGGCAAAAACCACGGGTATACAGGTTCATCAGTCGGAATGTACGGAGGAGGAAGAAGCTGACTCTTTCCCCATCCTTGTACATTAGGAGGCGGTGATACGCAGGGAGCGGTACCGCTCCTGCTACTACACCTCAGGTCCTTTCCTTGTACCACGATTCCCCGGCTATCCGCTCCTCTCTGTGACCCACGGTCAGAGAACGCAGTCGGTAGATCTTTCTCTTCTCTCCGCCCTTTCATCTCCATCTCATGAAGTACGTTCTTGTCATTCTCAACCCCATACGGGCTCATCTCGTCATCGACATGATCGGAAAAGAGTCGCCCCCGATCACCCTCTGTTTGTCCGCATGCAGGGCCTTCTTCTGCCGTATCCTTCCTGAAAGACTGTTGAGAATACACGGAATTGACTCTGAGAGGAGGTGGAAGGTAAAGAAATAGCGTGGCTAGATCGATGTGAAGATGCTGGCGTGTACGTGGAGGTATCCCGTGTAGAAGAGCATAGAGAAGGAGTTTCTGAGTCTCGTCTGCTAGAAAAGGTAGAACAAGTTGACAGCATTTCATGATGAACAAGGGGGAAGCTACATGCTTGAAGAGACCTCCTTCTATTCCACTTAGACAACATCGCTTCCGAGGCGGAACCTGTCCTTTCGAAGACCTCAATTTCTTGTCTTCAGGTGGACAGACAGAGCGACCGGCTCCGGGAGAAGGGGTTAACGTAGGATCAGAGGAGGAGGAGGACAAGCCGCATGTCGTATTAGCATTTCTATTGCTTTCTTGTTGTGAACGTCGTGCAACATCGGCAAAAGCAGACAAGCTGCAATCGCCAGAAATATCTCCGCCGCTATTACGACTAGGGGGGATATCATCGCTTCGAGCTTCGTCTCGCATCTTTTCATCGAAACCGGTACTACAACTACTCCCCCTGTCGTCTTCCTCCTTGTGCGGTGAACTGATATTTGTTCTTCCTTCTTTCCCCTGTGCTGTTGTTGTCTCCCCTGTCTCGAGATCCATGCCTTCTACTGTAGCGGGGGTCGTCGCTGAGGTAGCATTTTCTTCTTTCCTTTCTGCCTCTTGATCATCACACTCTTCATCATCCTCTTGATCGTCCCAAGCCGCCGCTTCCAGTTCTTCCTCATAGCATCGGCATGTTCCGCCGGTCTCTTCGAGTTGCAGCTGTCGTAGTTCATTAACAAGGAACTGCTGATCTTGTTGTGCAAGCGAGAGAATATCTGAGAGTTGAGAAGAAGGTGTGGGGGTACTACTACTACTACTTCCACTGGCGGACGTATTCTTATGCTCATCCCCCCCTTTACTCTTTCCAGTATCGCAGAAGAGATCTAATGGTAAGTTGAGTCCTCTATACAGTTCAAGCCACCGTGATGCAGCTTCTACACGTATCTTCAGAACAGAGAAAGCGGGGAGATCAATAACAAAGTTAGATGGTTCTAAGAGGTCAGACACAGCGTCCCTCACCTCCACCATGACTTTATGACCACCATCGGATCCTTCTTGTTCCTGTTCTTTCGTCTCCTCTATCTTACTTTTGTCCTTTCCCTCCTCCCCAAGCTTGTCTCCCCTTTCTCCTCCTACTCTGTTGAGGTCCTCTCTTCCCGAACCTTCTTTCTCTTGCATAATACAAGACGAGTGGCCATCTTTAGCTGTAGTTTCCTCCCCGGTCGTTTCACCAACATGAGACGATGAAGGCGCCTGCGAATCCTCGCCTAGTCTTGATGAGGAGGGTAGAGTCGAATCAGCTGAGGATCTGCGATGACCTCCATAACGCAGTATTGTATACAGCACACTTGTTCTGCACCCGACTCTCCCACCTACACTGGCACTGCTGGTATTCTCACCCCCACTAGTCAAACTAAAAGATTTCTTCTGTGACCTTGTTGCTCCTGTCCCGACAATACTTGAGGAAGAACGTGGTTGGGATTGTCTTCCAGACAGAGGGGCCTCCTCTCCGTCAAGAGGATGTATAGATTGTAAAAGTTGGATACGCTCGTATTCTTCCTCACTGTCTTCTTCTCCTGAACTGACATCATCATCGCACGCCCTGCCATCGCCCCATGTCCATCCCTGGAATCCTCCTGTCAGTGAACCATTGAGACGGCACAGGTTTCCCAGCCCCGGCACTCCTATATGGTGATCTCTGTTGTTATTACGTATATCACTGAAACACCTCTCTACTCCCTCTGTTACACTTCCCATCGCCACGACCCCAGTGCCGCTCCCCCCTCCGCCTTGGAGATAATAGTAACCACCCCCTCCAGGTACACGGATAGCCGTAGGACACGTCATCTGATTTGGAAGACTGTCACTAGAGATAAGATGAGAACCACCAGCGATACCGGCACTATGGTGATAAAGTGTCGTTCCATCAAGTGTGCTACTCCCCCCAGCACCCGGATGCATGACGGGTAGTCCCGCTGTTGTTCCTGTTGTATGGACGAGCCCTGGGGTTGCAGCACCACTTTGGGATGCTGTATATAGACCTCCCCCCTCTACAAGAGGACTTTCTGTTTCTTCCATCTCTCCTGCTCCTAGGTTTCCTCCTAGAGTCTTTCTTAAAGTACTTAATGCTCGTGACGAAGAAGAAGAGGATACTGGAGAGATATCTCCATGGATTCTCGGTTTACGTACAGGGCGAGAGCTTCTCCTTGTTGGTGCCGCACGCTTAAGACAGGATCTCCCTCCACTAGGGTTGGACGACAATGACTGATTCCCTATGAGTGCACTACTATGAGACTCTCCCCCGTCTTTCTCTTCTCCTCCTCCTCCTGTCTCTGGTGTTAAACACGAAGACGAAGCACATTCTACTGCAGCTCCACCATCGTCCTTACCACCTCCTTCTACCTCACCGCTTGGGATAGAACTCTGACTCCCTGACAGCCCTAAAGCACCTCCTGAATCATCAGAAGGAATTTCGCGTAATAGACCTCGATTACGTGTTCGCATGGGATGAAGAAGAAGCAGAGGAGGAGATGGCTTACTACGCGTAGAGGAGGATGATGACGATGCTGTACCAAGAATTCGAGTATTCCCTGTATCACCGCCTTCATTCTGCTCAGCTGTTTCATCTTCTTCTCCACCACCCTCTTCGCCCTCTTCCATACCTTCACCTAGCACATGCTGTAAACTTTGATGACCTGTCTCGCCATTTTCATTCATCCCCTTGTTCTCTTCCCTACCCCCTCCCTCTTTCTCCGTTGATCCTGCTCCGTCATTCTCTCCTCCATCACAATCACCTTCTTGAGAAACTTTGCTATGCTTGCTTCTCCTTGCTTCATGAAGGTTCCTATGAAAAGACAGGAGAAACCAAATCTCCGAAAACAGCCACATAAAAGTCTGCTGTCATGGCATGTCATCGATCCCCGATCAGCGATTCCCGGGTTAGTTCTGCAGAAGCAAAATCTTCTACATGCAACACCCTTATGACTCTCACTTTACAGAGCACTTCTATGAGAACTGGATCTACATAAAACGTCCTTATGACCATTATGTTACACGGCACTTCTATGAGAATCGCTATGGCCTCAGCACCTTTACATCCCTTGTCTTGAATGCAGGACGGCAGGCTGGGCAAGCGCCATCACTCATCAGCATTCGACAGGAGAAAAGATAGTTCCATGCGACTATGCGAAGTCGAAAAAAAAAAAACAGACACCCACCTGACCTGCTAAATGCTGTCTGCCTACGCATGAACAGCCACGAGGAACAAGAGATACACCGATATATGAATCCACTTACAAGCATAAAGACAACAGAGATCTATTCCTAAATACACATATGTGTGCTCCTCCTCCCACTACCACCCGGGGAACCGCGTGCGTACCTACACGCATAGGCGTGTGAAATAAGTGGAAGTGGGAAAGGGTCTATACAGATAAATGCCTGACCACGGCACCAAAGAAAAAGATCCAAAGAAAAGCTACAGACAGAAACAATCCGCCGGAGCACTCGTTATCTCTGGGAGGACGGTCTCCGACAGGAGGTACCTTGTTATTTGATCTACCTCTAGTGTATTTATCCGCGATTCATGTAGCCATGATATATTTCTTCTAATCAAAGAGCGTTTTGAATCAATCCATCCACCAAGAGACAACACGATAAAAAGCCTTTTCTCTTACCTCTTTTCAATCTCTTTGATGAACTGTTTCGCGGTATCAAGAGGATGTCTAGAGCACCTGAGGAGAGAGAGAAGCTGATGATTGATACATCGTATTCTTAATTCTTTCCGGAGCGACGAAATCTCCTTAAGCTGAACATGCGCGGCTTTACATCGCATGAGAAGATGATTCAACCTTAAGGTCGTCTTTTTTACCTGAGCTAAAGCTTCCTCACTGTTCATCTCTTTAAGCCTTTCTGCTCTTTTCTCAATCTCGCGTAGTCTCTCTTCTCCCCCGGCAGTTGCCTCCTCTCTCCCCTCCCTACTATAGCTGTTGCTGCTGTTACTCACACCACGATGCTGACTGTCTCTCGAGCAAGAAGGAGGGCAGGCGGATGAAGAAGAAGGTGGAAGATCGAGTTGAATCTGTTCATGATCACATAACTTATCATTCGATTCTTCTAGAGAAGAAGAGGAGTTGCTTCTTTCTTGTGGAGAAGAAGAAACAAGTAACGAAGGAGATGCCGAAGAAGGCGCGAGAGTAGAGTCACCTGATAAGGTAGTGCGAGAGGAGTGACCACTACCGTCTCCGCGGAACTCCCTAGGGACATCCGCGACATTCAAGTCATTGATTGTTCTTTCTTCCGTTCTATTTTCCTGTCCGACTATAGTCTCTCCCGTACCATCACCTTCTTCGTCTGCCTCTCTCTCCTGGACGCTAGCCCCGGCATGCTTGGGATGACCTGTGGTGTTTGTATTGTCCCTATTGAGCCGGCCAAGGTCTACATGCTTGCCAGTTATATCAACAGCTTTACCTTTATCTGTCATCCGATCACGAGGATGAAAGAACATGAGAGTCTTCTGTGTGTCTGTCATTGCACGAACTCCTTCTATTTCTCCGGGTTCTAAATCAGCCGCGGTGGCAAATAAGCAAGTGACTCGCTCGGCATAAGATTGATATAATGCCTTGATACACTTGATTTTGAGGTCTCTCGCTTTCTTTGTTTCTTTCTCTAGCATTTCAAAAGTCTTCAACGACCGACCTAAGCCGAAGCGCCGTAATGTAAGACGCTCAGCATCATCTAACATGATATAAGCAGAGACGGCCGTTGACAATCCATTCCCGTCTTCATGTTTCTCACTATTGATAGAGCTTTCTCCACCTCCAGCTCTTTGTCCTCCTCCTTCACATGTCGGGGCATATGTTGTACCTCGGCTACTCTGACTAGTACCACCTCGATGACGACCCGAGAGCTGCTGTTCCAAACGATGGTAAGCGCTACTCTGATTTTGAGGTGTCACGACGATACTCGATGATGAGAGCGAAACTATCCCCCCATCTCCTCCTCCACCCGCTTGTTCTTCTTCTCCTCCCCCTCTTCCTATTCTTTTAACCGGTGAGGTGTTTGACGTCATCGCACCCACTATACTCTCGTCTTTCTTGTCGCCACCACTGCCTCCTCCTCCTCGTCCAACGCCTAGTGAGTACGAGACAGCAGTGCTGCTATGAGTGTCATGACTAAGCATGGGAGCGAAAGAATCTCTTCCTCCGACAGTGTGATTCATTTGATATGAAAGAAACGGAGAGAATGAAAAAGCAGGGAAGGAAGACGGTCCTCTACTACGTCCTCGGGTCGAACGATTCCGTCGACGATGCTGACGTAGACGTTTAGGTAGCTCAAGCAACTTCTCATATAACACCGTCCATTCCTCACTCTCCGCTAACTGCTCCCGTAGACTGTCTAATCCTGACGAGAAAAACACCGGCAAAGAAATGGAAAGCAAGCTGTGACAGAGGGAGTATAGCTAAGAAGAGAAGAGCGAGACAACACGAAAGACAGAGATTCAAACATCCATCTACACACATGATACTGATTACAGCAAACGCATCTCCTCATCAGCAACGATACGTACCCGTATTCAAAGTGATATACCGCCATGCTAGACGCTTATCGTATTACGTAGTTTTGTACAGAGCTATATGTACATGGTGACCTGAAGCTGCTCCGAATCATCGATGTGAAAGATACCACCCTACTGTACCGCTGACGTGTCTATTCTCCTCCCCAGCTGAACAGCGTCACGCGCAGCAGCCCCAATGTCCTCGATAACCACACTGGACAAAACGAGGAGAGTCAAAGACCAGTCTTATCTGCAGAGAACAGATAGTACGGATCCATACAGAAGAAGGAGGGGAGGGCCATGTCCCTGTAAAGAAACGTATGTGTCTAGAGACATGTATGTACACCGAAGCTTTGAAGGTGTATAGCCAGATATACCTCATCAACAGTAATACAAACAAATCACTAACGATTGCTGCTCTCGCCCTCTCCTTCCCTTCGTTGCCTTCTTCCTCTGTCCCTTCCCCCTCTCGCTACATCCCATCTCTCTCTTCTCCCTACCTGGTGCAATAGCCTTTAGATAACTTCCTCTATTGATATGTTGTTTCCATTGTTGTAAAGTCCCGCCTTTCTCTTTCAAGTTTTCTGTTTGAGCGGCCCAAGCTTCAGCAGCAATAACCGTCTCTTTGAGACGAGTACGATAAGGCAAATCCGGTGTATCCTCAGGTAGCTGAATAAGTTCCTGCTGTTCCTGAAGAAACTTTTGTAAGTCGGGAAGCGGTTGTCTTGTTCTCAGGAGGAGCGATGACTGCTGCTCTAGCTGTTGAAGTTTTTGTATGCGGTCCTCAGCTTTCTTCCACGAGTCGACAAATACATAACAGTTTTTCACTTCCTTCTGAACTTGCCGTAAATGTCTGAGAGAAGAGAAGGAAGTAGGCGAGGCGTATGTTGCTTGAAGTAGATCTTCTGCTTTCTGATGCTGTTGCAAATGGCTATGAACTTCCGCTCTCAAAGAGACTAGACGTACAGGAGCCTCAGCAGCCTCCTCGAATAACTCAAGCCACAGAGATGCAGGCGGTAGAGGGGACGAATTCTTCAACCTAAAAAAGCAGAAAAAACGGACAAAGAAGAAGAAAAAGGCATACAAACAGTCCCTCTTACACAACTTCCTCAAAAGGAGAAGAGTCGTAGGAGTGGTGCTACAGCACTTGTCTTCTTTTCCTCCTCTAACCCTATGTTAGCACCTCCTTCTCTAGGCATATGTAAACTCCTTCTGTAGGTCGATCTTTCCACACACAAGAACTCAAGATCTGCAAACGCGCAAGTTCCACCTCAAAGTACGTACAAAGTCATTGACTGCAGTGACAAGAAATCATACAGAGTTGCGACAGTGGTTACGTGTGCTGCTACAAGCGAATAGAATTCTCAAACGGGACTAAAGAAGAAACGAGAGAGAGAGAAAGAGAGAAACGACGAGGATGGCGTGCAATGGTGGGAAAGACGAAAGTAAGAGAACTTACGTTTCTAGTCGATTATTCCACTGTACATACACATCATCGAGAGCTTGTATGAATTCGAACTCGGGAAGTTTCGTTAATTCATTCCACACCGCCATTTGTTGCTTGGCATCAACATCTGCTCCTCCACCGCCCGTCGTGTTACTGGAAGTCCCTCCTTCTTCTTCATCTTCATCTTTTCCGTCATCCTCCATGGCCCCCTCATTGATACCATCTACCCTCTGCATCTCTTCTTGGCTGGTAGAATCATGTTCACCAGCCTGCTCCGTTCTTCCTCTTTCCTCCTGGAAGCTTTCTCCCTCGACCTTCTTCTTTTCATCTCTGTCACCACGATCACTTGACCTGTCTTCTCCATCACCTGCCGTTTCTCCAGGAACCCTCTCTACTTCAACATTCGTCCCTCCTGAGGTGTTACTTACCTCCTTACTCGCCGACTCTCTTTCATCATCCTCACCTTCATCACCCTTACTTGGACTCTCTTCTTGTCTTTCATCTCTTGCCTCTCGTGTTGTCTCTCCACTTTCTTCGCCCTCTTGCACACCACCACCACCTCCACTCCCTTCAGAAGCAGCCGCATCACCGCCTGCCATGGGTGTTATAATGTGACTATCCAAAGCAGCCTTCTCCCCGATAGATTCGACTGCCTCAGCTAACGCTGCCTTCCACGCCGGGATGCAGCTGCCCCCTCGAACCTTCGATGTCGTTTCTCCTCTTCCTTCTCCTCTCGACGACATTATGTGGCACCGCACTGGTGTGTTATGGTCCAGCCAGTTAGTGACTAAAAGCAAAAGCACACGGCAGACATATACACAATCGAGAAAGAAGAAAAAGACCAATCGCTTAATCACGTGTGACATGTAAGATATGGCTACAAACAAGATTGATATAGAGAGGTACATAGAAATACGCACATACATACACATATATGTATATACATACTGTAGGAAGGGGTGGCTTTATGAACAGAGTTGATGTGTATCAGCCCATCCCCCTGGCTCATGAAGCCCAACCTCAAAGGTAGGAGCTTTGATACCAGTGTCTAACGTAATCATGCGTACATCTGCAGACGTAAAACCTTCGGTTAAGAAAGCTACGAGAATACACTCAATGGGGAGACAATATACGGATGCCACGTGTCGTGCAGCATGAAGGGCACAGATGTTCTGTGGCTAGAGAGATGAAGGCGAAATACCCCTGACTTGCGTGTACACCCCTAACAGACACAGTGTATTTACACACTGAAGAGAGAACACTCCTATTCCGCTGTAGACTTACATCCTTCTTTTGTTGGTTCATACAGGAGTTCTTGAACTTCCTTTTCATCTACTGGACACGTCAGAGCGTGGACTCTCTTGGCCCATATCGCATACTTCAGTAGACATTCTAGGCGTCTCTCGGTTTCTTCACAAACATAAATATTATCACACTCGAGTAACAAGAGAGCTGCTTGTCGTATAACAGAGGGACTCCCTGTTATATACGCAGAAGAGGGGATGCTAGGCGTCGTCGTCGTCCCCGCTGTTGCTGGGGGAGTGGACGATTCGCTTGTCATATGACTATGAGGATCACCGCTCTGGCCCTCCCCCGTAAGAGTGGTGCTGCTGCTGCCCTTCAATTCATTTGAATCCTCTCCTCCTCCTGGCATGCGAGTAGACGAAGAGAAACGAGACGGAGAAGAATCTGGTAGCTGTGCTGTACTAGGGTGACTTTGGTCGATAACGTGTTTCTTTCCTGTTGATAAGCGGACGTCTGCGGACCATGTCGCTAAGCCTATCGTGCTTTGACTATCGTCTTCTAGGCATTTGTTTGCATCTCTTTCAGTTCCGCGGGTGGGGAGAGAGGAAGAAGGGTTCGGAGGACCGATTAGATCGATCGCACGCTTAAGCCATCTTGCGGCTTTTTCACGGAGTTCTTGTAATTCTTGATGGAGTGGCCAGTTCTTAATCACCAAGGAATCTATCAGAAAGCAACGAATAAGCGACACCCCACACAGAATGGTGATAGGTCACTTTCCTGTCGTTTCTCTCTATCCATACATACGCATATAGACAAGAAAGTTCTCACATAAACGAAGGAATACTCAGAAACATAGATGTAGACGTATACAGAGGGAGATAGAGAGAAATATGTACATGAAAGCATAAGCAGTATACGTATGCACATGAACAACTTACCGACAAGACTTCATCTGATGTGATACATGCTCCAGACAAAGATTCCGTAGTCATAGACAACGATGGATACACAAATCCACGTCGGCAACTATCTATGTGCAAGCCACGCCTGCTTCACATGCGTTTACACATATCAGCAGTGACCTCCGTTAGTGATAATAGAGGGAGCTACAGACATATGATTGGGCAACATGAATTTCTCTACGCCTCTGCAGACTACAAAACATACAGATGACGCACGCTTCATGGTGACGATGCACACTGATTCCACAGCTACTCTCCCCCTAAAGTGTAGAGGAATACGAAGCATAACAAGAGAAGTCATTTGTAAGAAGTAGAAAAAAAGCAGTCGCTTACGACACCATAAACTTCATTCATCACTTACCATGTATCCGGACAAGCTGTTGAAGTTCTTCGTATGTCGCTCGTCGTTGACATCCCCGTTGTTGTTGTTGCTGAGGCGTCACCGGAGATTGTCCTTGTCCCTGTCCGTCTGCCCCCTTCTTCACCCCCCCGCCTAGACTATTAGTTCCTTGTTCTCCCCCTCCCCCCCCTCCTGCTCTTCTACCTCCCCCACCGCCTTCGCCTCCTCCTACATCGACAACATCCGTCCCTTCTTGTTCTCCGTCTCCTTCTGGTCCACCTTCTTTCCAGAGAGATCTGAGATTCCGTAAGCCTTCTTTCCTCTGTTGTTGTAGATCTAGGACATGTAGAAAATCTTCCTGTTGCAGTTGTCCTTTCCTTCTGAAAGCATCTAGCGACCCCACACTCCATTCAGCTCTTTCAGCTGCTGAGGCAATCGCCGCAGCAGCTGCTTGGTCTAATAGAACTCGAGCTCGGTTTGTGAAATCAAGGCCAGCATCGACATGTCGACGTAATTCAACTAGCCATTGTCTTATGTCTAGGCATGCGCCTAAGCTTTCTCCTTCTTGAAGAAGCTGCTGAGCTTCAGCTAGAGAGAGTGAGCTTGCCCCAACCTTCTTAAAACGCTTTAACCATTTACGCCATCGACTATGAAGACTCTCAAAGTATTTAGAGACGCTCACTTGAAGTTTCAAAGAGGCGTGACTACAAACAACTTCTTCGACTTGCTCCGGTGTCGGCGAACTCTCCAGCTCAACTGCCGCTACTCCTCCTACTGGCAGAGAGGTAGAGGAAGATGACGTGCAAGGGGATGCAAAGTTAGAGGTACCCGATCGAAATTCTTTCTTACTGAAAAGACCCCTACCTTCTCCTCCTGTGAACATTGTTGTTTTACTCTTCACCTGGTGCTGTTGATAGGAGAGGAGGGTCTCAATGTCTATAACCATTTGATCAAGTTCCTCAAGTATCTTTTTATCTGGACATGAAGAATCGAGGTAGTTCTTGAAAGGAGGAGAACGGATTCTCCGAATCCATTCTTGACCGGCTTGTAATCTTTTCTTCAGTTCACGCATGCATGAGCTCTGTTGGACATACGAAGATGTTCCGCCTTCTTCTTTTAACAACCCCACAGCTACTTGGAGACGTATAGGCCTCTGTAATAATCTCTCTACCTTTTCTAACCATCCGGCTGCTGAGACATGGCCTCTGTAATCATCCCACCCTGGTATATATACACATACAGTACCTGCATCTTGAAACAGATTCTCACACTGTTGTAAGTCCCCTTTCGTTACAGCTGAATGGAGTAACTGCCTCCACGTAATCATTTGTTGAAGTTGCTGTAAGAGAAACAAGAACTCGGGAACAATATATGGTACATGAAAGAAACCTTCGATCAGCAGAGATCGTAAGGTGCTGATAGGAATTCGCACGCTCTGTGAGTTCTTCTTCTCATTTGAAGGTAAACGACTCTCTTCTTCCCCTCCTTTCCCTTTTCTTGGCTGCTGAACAGAGAGAGATGATGAATCTGCTCCTCCACTCCCACCCCCCCCCTTCTGCGTATTGCCACTGCTACTAGTAGTAGCAGTACGACCGCCACTACTACTACTACTGCTGCTGGTGGTTTCTCTCCCCCCTCCTCCTCCTCGGTCATGACAGCTCTCATTCGTAGAAGAAGAACAAGGTGACGACACGCATGGTTCCTTCTCTTGCCGCTCCTGCTGCTGGTGGGGAAGAGAACAAGGGGGTGAAATTAGACTGTTGGGGGCGCTTGCCTCTTTCTCAGACATCCCCCCGGTCATCGCGTGTTCTTCCCCGTCTCCTCCGCCACCACCACGTCTTCCTGTTAAAAGTGTCTTGCGAAGTGGCGTTGTTGAAGAAGAGGAAGAAGAAGCAAGTGCTGATTCAGATGATGCCGAGGGCGACAACTCTGCTGTTGCTTCTCCTTGTGTAATAACACTATGGTTTTCGTTCTTCAGACGCTTACTACTCTCCGCTGGACTATCGGGACTTTTACTTCCCTCGTTGCTGAGCACAGGAGCCGATGAAGCTGGCAATAGAGACCCACCACTATCTTTCTTCTTCTTTTCCTCTCCTCCTACCCAGGGAGCAGCAGCACCAACACTCACCTCTCCTTCTCTTCCTCGCTCCCCTGCATTCATCCGAGATCCGGTTTCCTGGTGTTCTCCTCCCTGTTCTCCTTCCACACCTACAGGTTCTTTCTCCCCCGCGAATGGAACCGTACTCCCACGTAAAAGAGAACGAATCTTCGATCTGAAGAGTTGCGCCCGTCTGACTCGACGTTGTAGAGGGATGAGCTGTTGCTGTAAGCCAACAAGACGATTCAGTACGATTCCTTCTTCAAGAAGGTTCTCAGCTTCGATGAGATCTAGACGGCCACCTAAAGGAACTGGAAATATCCTTCCTTTTCTCTCTTTCTCATGTTTGCTTCGAGACGGAGGAGAATGAAGAGAAGAGCAATGACGAATCACACTGTCTTCGCAAGTTCTTATCTTTTCACTCCTAGTACCCCCCTCTGAATCACAGGATACATCCGTACATCCGATAACAGCGTTGCCGTTCCTATTGCCAGACAACAAGGCTTGAGAGGGAGACTCTGCCGAGGAAGTCGTCGCAGTAGTCGCAAACCCATGTTCGCCTTCTTTGGCAAATGTATGACAGGGATAAGCTGCCTCTTTGCGATCAACATGATTATCAGCTGAGAATGACAATGATGGTGATGGCGAATCATTACATGCAAAAGCTGTTGTTTCTTCCTCTGTTGAAGCCGCCTCTTTCTTTATCGTCACCGTCTTCTCGTCCGATGAGTTCCTCCCCGAGCGCAGCTCTCTTAAGATAGCGCCCCAGCGTTCTGAGGCCTTCAACATCACCGCTGGACCCGACACACCACTCCTACCCGAGGTACTAATACTACTACCATCTTGTAAAGCGATGGACGCCGATCTCTTCCAGTCAGAGACGACTTGTAACTGTATAGACACATGATAATGAAGGTTTTGCAGGGCATCATAGCTTGAGAAACACGAAGGAAGTTTATGACCACCTGAAGACGACATGACATCTGAGACACCAGAAGAAGGAAGAAGAGAAGAAGAGACCTGTTGTTCTAGTTTCTCTGGTAGATGTGAAGTATGTGGGTATGCACTCGAAGAAGAATGAGTGGATCCCCCGGCAGAAGATAAGAACGTGGTAGACTTTGTACTGTACTGAGTTGAAGAAGACGACGGAGAGGCTGTAGACTCTTCAACACGCCCCACAAGAGGCCTTGTTTTCTCATAAAGAAGAGAAGCAGAAGAGGTAGAAGTAATCGATGAGAGGGAAGTTGATGACGGGATAGTACGAGATTGCGTTGTACTTTCAGCTGGGAAGGGCGGGAGAACAGCGAGAGACGGGCAAGGAGAAGACAAAGCAGACGAGGAGTCAAAAGAAAGAGACGAAGAAGACGACGAAGCTGTTGGTGGACGAGATAGAGCGTAGAGAGCTGCAACGCGCTGTTGGAGCTATGACGAAATACACACATACAGAGGAAAAGAAGAGGAGAATTAGCCTGCGTGTCGCTAGCCTTGAAGAAACACAATATCAGGCTCATCGAATCCTGAGACATGAAAGTCCAAGTTGTTCCTTTGTTTTGCATTGAAATCCACAGTCACAGGAAAAGAGGAATACGGCGATAGCCACACTCTACACCGTCACGTCTCTTAGGCTGATTGAGAAATGAAGCAACAACCCTTTGAGACGGGGATCGCAGGTGTCGTCTGGTTCTATTGTATAAACAAACAGAGGTAAGCTAATGCCACACTGACAGGTCACATGTGCGTACTACGGTATAAGAAGAAATACGCGTGTCTTTCTACGGCTTGGACGCAGATAGTTCCGTACACGTACGGTAGTGCAGAGCAGAAAGTTCATAGGACGTTGACGTTTTGACCACCATGTTGAAAGCTGACACAGACGCAAAAACAACAATGTCAGATACACCATAATACATATGTATATATACCTATGCATAGTGTACACATCGCTACACCTGTACATATAGGTATACACGATGGTGTATCTCTGATTTCTCTCCATACAAGCGGTTAAGCACATGAAGGGCGGTCGCCGTCAGCATTCTCATTTCTTCCCTGAACTCATGAACGTCTATAAAGACCTGTTCAAAGTGTCTCCGTTCTTCACTTTCATGATGGCCCTGGATACAGAATGGCGCCAGATCACAAACAAGGGGCGCTTGTGTCGAGTTCTTCTTACCTTTTTTCGAGCAGGCGTATATACATGCTCTTCAATGATCTCTTTCAACGGATAAGGATTCTGAAAGGTATGAGGGTGCACCAGTCCTAAAAGCCTTTCCTTCGCCTTCCCTTCTGGGCCTTCACCAAGACGTAGGAGGCCCGCGTCTGATAGACAATCACGAAAGCCTGTTTCATCCCACATGCGTTTTTGTTGTCTTAAGAAGTCTTCTTCTTCCCACACACTAATCCTCTCATCTCCTGCTATGGAATCTTCCTGCTGATTGGGCCCGAGAGCGTTTCTCATGCTTCCAGGAGACGATGAAGATGATAACGAGAAGGACGACCCGACCTGCCCTTTGGTTGAGGATGAGAGATGCTGATGATGAGGAGTTCCTTGCTGCTGCTGTGGTGGTGGTGGTGGTGGCTGCTGTTGCAGTGATTGAACTTTCCGGTGTAAGTACAGACAGTCAAAAACTTTCTCTTGATCTAATGAATTGAAATCTCCAGACCATTCACGGCATCCATCGGCAAATGCGGCTGTTTCCTCATCTAGAACCTTGAAGGCAGACTCTGTTATAAAATCTCTTTCTTCTTCAAAAGTGTTGGAACTTGACGTAGACGGCGTACTGGTTGATGTAGTTGCAGGGCCGCATGCAATGCTTCCTCCTGCATTAGGAGTCATAGAAGTAGTGGGGTCATGACTGCTAAGAACGCTACTACCTCCTCTACGGCTTCCTCTTGTTCCTCCTCCTCCCCCTTTGCCACGAGAGCTACTACCAGCCGCCCCAGGAGTACATACACCACCACCACCACTACCTGCACGACGGCTGTTTTCTCCTGAGATGGGGTGTTGGGATAGTGACAAGGACGATCGACTCATAGCAGTCGTCTGATGACTTTCTTCTCCATCAGTGGGAGAGACACCTGAAAGGAGTCCTCGACCACCTCCTCCTGCACGATGAAAAGAAAAATCCTTTTCAGTAGGTAGACTTACATGATTTCCTCCTGATCCTCTCCCTCTTCCTCTTCGTTCCCCTCCATGATGGGGATGATGATGAGAGCGACCTTTGCTATTCCAGGCTCCAGATGAAGAAGATCCTCGCCGAACTCGGAAAGGAGAAACATCGAAGACTTTGAAGGGCATAGGAGGAGCGAGATGGGGGAGGGGTATAGCAGTTACATCGATGCATGCAGTCGAAGAAGGTGGAGACTTGTGGTGTTCTTCAGGTGAGAAGGCAGGAGAAGACGGCGGTGAGGATTGAAAGGCCTCTGTCGGAGAAGGGCGGGGAGAAGCAGACTCATTGAGAAAGTCAAAAGATGGTTTACGTGTGCTACTTTGCTCGGTCCCGTTCCGAGGATCAACTTTGTCTCGACTATTATGAGGTGTGTGAGTACAATCACCATCATTATGGAGAATAGGACGGCTAAGAGAAAGATCACTGATCTTACTCTCGTTATCGGGTAGATCGCAAGAAGGATCTATCTTGCTGAAAGGTCTCCCCCGAGGAAGAGGAAGGGCAGTTGATATGAGTTCCTCCTTCTCTCCTTCTCTCGTCTCACTTACTTCACTAACAATAAGAATGTCTGATTGCGTAGCGTGAAGGTGGCTCTGTTCCTCAGCGTCTCGCTCAAGTTCCCCTTCACCACCCTGTACGGACACACCAGCATGTGTCGGAGATAGTCCAATCACCACCTCCACATCTCCTCCATCACTGTCTTCACACTTCATTTTCTCCGTTTCCCTACATGTATGGGAATAGTCCACCACGTTTCTCTCACCTCTCACGTCTTCCTCAGATTTCACCTTCTCCTTCGAACAGGTCGCACCACCCTCACTCCCTGGACAGCTTGTGTCCTGCTTATCCCCAGGTGCCATTGTAGATGTGATAGAAGTTTGTTCATCTGATTGATTCGCTACTCCGGAACTATCTGCTTGCTTGTCCTCAGAGCCGACACGTGAACGCTCTGCTAAAGCATTACTTGTCGAAAGAGGGGGAGGAGAAGAAGACGGCGACACAAAGGACACACTAGGGACCGAGTCGCCCGCTCCCCCACTCGTTCTACTTGCAGTTTCCTCTCCTCTAACCGTTTCATCACCATTGCCTGTGTTAGCCTCTCCTGACGTGTTTTCTTCCATACCCTGGAAGTCGGAAGAGGTTCCTGGTCTATCCGCTATGGGGGAGGCTGCAAAACTACCTCGACTTTCTACTCCTTGCTGTGCAACAGCAAGAGCAGTATGCAAAACAGGTGACAGCATGTCCATACAAAGAGACTTATTCTGTGATGGAGACACGTCTTCCACATGCTTACTTCCTGTATCCATGAATTCACCACCTGTTGAAGACAAGAGGGTTACCTTTTCACATGACACCTCTCTATCAAAAGGAACAGAGGCATCAGAAGGGTCTGGTGGGTGGCTTTCATCTCTAGAACAACTAAGGTCGGGCTCCGCCGTTTCTAACGGCTGGAAGCTCTTCTCTTGTTTCCTCTCGTTTGATATCTTCCTCGCTTCATCATGACAATTGATCTCTCCCTGCTCTAAGAACCGAACTTCGTCACCCTTTCTCATCCCGCCCTCTTCGGGCTCCTGTTCTTCTCCTCTTCGGATCTGTTCTTCTTCCGGTGTTTCTAAATTACCCACTGCGCCTAGCTCTTCTCTCCCCTTTTCTCCTCCTACGCCATCACCGTCCGCCGCCTCTTCATCATCAACGCGACGATCACCGACCTCTCCTTCTTCTGCTCTGCCTCCCTCCCAACTTCCCTTTCTCTTCTCCCCTGCCCCGAGATCGCCTTTTTCTTCTTCTCCTCTTCCTCCTTCGTCTTCTGCTTCCCCACAACGAGTGCCCTCTTCCCCTATAATCTCTCCTCCCAAGAAAACTTGGCTAGCTGTCAACAGATCTCTATCGAATTGCCGTTCAGCTCTACGGGCCTCGTGTTCTTCTTGACGAAATTCTTCAGCACATGTCTCAGCAGGGAGATGAGGATTCGTCCAAGCTTGATAGACCAGTGCATCAACACGAACGCTCTTCGACGCGCCTTTATTCGATGGAGGAGCTAAAACACCTCGCATGCACGGGCGCGACGTCGACGAAACTGTAAACAAAGAAAGAAAGAAAACCATAACAACACTAGATACTTTCTCTACTTGGCCACAGTACAACAACGAAAGCATGAGTAACAAAAAAGTCCCCTGTCGTTACAAGAGGCGACCCCCGCGTAGGCCTGAACGTAATGTATGAGAAGGAGGGTAGACGTTGTGATGCCGAAGACGGTCGATGTAGCTCTAGTAACCAGGTCTATAGCTTCTACTGGGGCGAGAAGGAGAGAAGCGGGAGAGGATAAAGAATACCCGGGCCAGTCGACAAGTTCACGGTAAGTAGATCTACAGAGTGAATCAGGGACTACAGCTCTCGTCGTCCGTTCTCCTCTTCCAAGACGCCACTCCGTACTGTGAGGGCCGACCATACACCTGTGACAGCCTTTTTCGTTTGTCGCCCACCCGAGGGGCCTTGAGAATGTAAAACAGTCCTCGAGATCGAACAGAGAGAAGACGCACGTCCTCCTATGTGTACATCATAGTTCTGATAGCAGTGCTGGTTTATTCATGACCTACCTGAAGTGCCCTGAGAATGTGATGGATTACCGGAGACGTTCCCTCCGACGTCGCTCCCACTGTGTAACAATCTCCCCTCTCGCCCTTCTTCATCGGTCCCCCCAAGGTTAGGCGCCACGCCTCCTCCTCCACCTCCTCCCTCTCTTAGACTCATCGCGTATTTGTCTGTCTGCTGTGTTGAACATTCACAGCATGAGACAAGGAAGAACACGTGACTGAACCTATGACAGATGAAATGAGAGACCTCCCTGAGCAATCACGACCGATAAGTAAACCGCATCATACAAGCAAACGCCCTAAAAGGAGACACGGGAGACAAGATAGAACCTTTCCTTCCTTCCTTCCCCTCGCCGCCCCCCCCCCTCCACACGTCTGCAAAAAAGTGGGCAAGCTGTTTCATCCACCGTGAGCAGATGTCTTGTCTGTCTATGTTGGTTGGCTCAAGACAGGGGACGGAAAACAGGAGGAGAGAGCGAAGATCTATTAAGAGATCGAAGCAGAAAAGATAGTTTGAGCAAACACCTATCCTTTCAGATGCACATGACTAACACACGCACCCAGAAGAGAAAATCACTGTGCAAACCTGGCACGATAGTACGCTGGCGGAACTACGCATGAAGAGAGGAATAAAGGCTGAGGTGTTGTAGAATCTAAACCAAGGCCATGTGCGCAGTATAAAAAGAAACAATAGAGAGAAGGTCGAAGGATTTGCCGGCAGACCCCCTGCAATATGAAAAGTCAACGCCATTGCATTCAGGTGAACCCAAAGCAGCGGGTACCACGGAAGAAAGGACGGAGTGAATCGAAAGATCACTCACAAATGCAAAGGAAAACAATGCATAATACTGCAGTGCATGGACAGAGACACTTCACTCCACCTTTCCTCGTCTTTCTTCTGAACGCCCCCCACGCCCAGGGACAGCAAATCACAGCAGTAAGTAGGGGAACCCAAGTGATACGGAAAGTGACACGCTTTTGTACACCAGCCTCTTTGCTCAAAAGAGATGGGTCTCTTCACGCAATGCAAACAGCTGGTCACGAAAAAGACTCAACCTGGACGCCATCCCGAGTTAAGGCAAGTTCTTAACAGCCGGACTCATGATAGTGCTGCTTACAACGGGCAAGGGATAGCGGGGATGATCACAGAAGCAGAGAGAAAACGACAAATGGCTCCTCCGTGCTGCCCGGTAGTTGCCTTGTCCGGCATTTTCTAAATAATCGGCCTTGATGAGAGCGAGAAAGAAAAGCTTGGTTTGTTATGCTTAGTACCACGCAGGCCACAGCGGGGACAGACCAATGTTAGCCATCCAGCTCCCGGGGGAAAGAAACAGCGTCGTCTCTGTGTTATGCCATGCAAACAAAGACGAGTAGGTTACAAAGCTTTGAAAGAGAGGAATACCAGAGTTTTAAACTGAAAGGAAACTCGGGATCGATCGACCAACGCGCAAACAACAGACAAAAGAAAGCCGGGTTGCGTCACGCGAATCCCGCGGGGGAGGAAGCGAACGAGGAAAAAGAGATTCTCATAATAGAGGACGGAAAGCCGCGGAAGGGCTACACAACGACAGAAAAACAAAGGCAAAAAGAATGCCTACAAAAAACCTTGGAAGAGTCCCGCGGGGGTACCTACCAGTAGTCAGGCACTTCCCCTAACGCACAGAGTTGCTCTGGTTGAAAGGAATGGAGGTTGGCATGGCAACACATTCAGCATCATGAGAGGAACAAGAAAGACCGACGCTTCCCACACGGAAGCGAGAAAAAGAACCTAACCGCGGGACCAGAGTAAAGTACGCGATTCGCATAGTAGTGAGACTACCAAGAAGCTCGGACGCGAGAAAGAGGGAGGATCTGCAGGAGTGTGGAGGGTGCTGCTCTTGCTTGGGCTCCGTGGCCGAGAAATTCGCGGGGACGGCCCGCCTGTCCACCTATACTCTCGGCATCTCTTTATAAGAATCGTCCTTTATCCCTTTCGTTCAACGTAAGTCGGACACACCCGAGAAAAACTGCGAAAACGGGAGAAACAGGGAAGAAACACCAGCGGTCACTGTAACCGCCGGGCCCTGGTCGAAATACTCTGGCGGCGGCGCTGAAGAGAAAACAGCCGGCGAATGAAGAGTATAGAAACAGGGTCGGTGAAGCCCGCGGAACGAGCACAGGAAGAAAAAAAAGCATCGAAGACAAGGACAATACAGAAGTAACTAAGAAACGCTGAGCGGCCGCTGTGTGCACAGAGGCTAGTATACATGCAAACACAACCAAAGGGAGACGCATCGACGCTACAACTCGCCGTTACTACCATGCGATGAAAACCTCAATCTTCAGGATGTTACGTGACCCGACAGTAGTGCCGGGTTCGACGTGTTGTACCAAGGTGGATTTTAATTTCTTCCTTACGTAAGATTACAAAAGTTTCTTCGATGGCTGAGAGACTAGAAGTAAAACAGCCTTTCCTCCCTAGTACTGAAACCATATCGTTGCCCGCGTTGAGGGCATAGAGTGGGCGTGTTTAGGTTCTGTGGGCCAAAGACTCCTATTGTTTGACTGCTGACCACCCGTTACACTTAACGATGTGACAAGCTGCAGTAATGCGTTACCAGGTGCTGCCTAGAGCGGTGCAACACGCCGAACAGTCAGCTGTACGTCTACGCTAGCAGTGCCTTTCGGATGTTCTTCAGTTGGTTTAGCAGCGCCCTTGCGTTTCGAACAGTTTGCAGATCAAAACACAGCGGAGTCCTGGAAAGGGTGCCCGCGTGAGCATGTTTTGGTCAGAAACGAGCAGTCACCTTCGTTTTTTTACCCGGTTGTTCGTGCTCTGAATTGCAATGTGAAGTGTCGTTTTCTTCTAGGAAAATGAGCACTGTAGCGCTGGTAAGGCGCCACCACGCTCTCGGCCTGCAGGTTGTGTCGTGTGCGGGCGAGAGCCTTGTGGGGCCTCGAGAGAAACTAATTCACAGCAGGGTGCTGACCAACTGTTGTAGAGGCCGGGCTCGTTAGATTCTTGTGGAGCCCACGGCCGACTTCGGTACGACCGTTGGTTCGCGGGGCTACGACGGTGATCCCAGGATTAGAGCGAGAAGAGCCACGCTCACGTGGACCTGTATGCAACACTTTTTGTACCATTAAACTGGCAGTTTACAGCAGCTACTGCGAATGCCGCCTTCGGAGAAAAGAACCCTGACCTGGAGACGGAGCAGTCAAAGCACCAAGAGCGTTGAATGTCTCCGAACAGGTGACAGCGACGAAAAATCAACGAGGAGACGCAAAAAGCCTTCTCCGACACATCTCTGCAAGACGGCCCGGGATTCGTTCAGCCAAAGGCCTCCTGCCGGCTACTCACTAGTGCCTTGAGGGGAGTCGGTGCTGAAGCCTCTCATCCCCCAGACGAGTTGAAACAGCGGGGCGGGAAGTTGTGTTTTGCGGGGCTTACTATATTTCTCACCACTAGGCCGTGTTACCAGGCTCCGGTACCCACTTTTCTGGAGAGCACCACACGGTTCCCGTCGTGGGAGTGAGCAGGCCACCCAGTAATAGCCAACATTAAGTGGGGAGACACGGGTCCGATGCTTGACAGGAGCAACGGAAGAACAATGCTATTTATTTGTCTCTAAGGCAGCTAAAAGAGTTTGTCAGGCAGAATAGCAAAACACTGTTCTATCACTTTAAGCTGACTGGGGAACAGCCAAACCCCAAAATACTACATCGAACGAGAACCTCTCCTCTTCCATCTATCGTCGTGCGGAATCGCTTCAACATCGCAGAGAGCGCCTGTAGTGGAGCGCACTAGCCATTGATGCCACTGTAGCGATTGGACAAACAAGGCAGCAGAAAAAAGCTGATGACGTATGTCCTAGTGTGCGTGAATATATAAAGAAGCCTGCTGGAGTTTGGCCTCTCTTCTGGATCAGTCCTGCCCCCTCTTCCTCCCCCCTTACTACAAAGCCGGCCTGTACAACAGAAACCGTCCTCTCTCCTGGGGTCCTCAAATGAAGAGTAAGGCTGCTGAAGAGTAGAGATTGCCCGGAAAAGGGCCTATCAGCCAGAAATCCCGCTTGCCTTGCGGGTGGAAAAGAAACGAAAGCACAAGCGGAGTGGTAGTCGTACGGAAAAAACGAGGTTTCGCGTCGTGCACAATACAGCTGTAAACACAGACACTCACCCGGAAAAATTCTGCTGAAAAAAGGAGCGGACGAAGAAAAATGCCAGTTGCCTGCAAAATCGACTCACCAACGAGCTTCATCAGACCCGTGCTGTTCCAGCAAAACATCGAAGAACAGGACACAGAAGAAACCTGGGAAGTGTCGCCATCTTTGTTGGACACCATAGATATGAATACGTATATACACACGAACAAACGATCTGTCCCCGGGAGGCACATGCTTCGCGAGGGAATCAGAGCCTCTATGGAGAATCCGCTGTATTCACTCTCCGCAGTCATCATTTTCTTTCCTCGCAGCAGGAAAGAGCAATGTGTAGAGGTATTTGCTTTTGTTCGAAAAGATGCTGCGCCCTCGTGGCGGTAACTTGCCGTTCCCTTCGGTCCCCCTTTCTCTTAAGGTACAACTTTAGTGTTTTTCAAGTCTATGTCCCAGCGTTATTGTCCGTTGCCTCCAATAGCCGCAAGCGTTCCGTCTGGTCTTGCCAAAAAAGCCGCAAAATTCATCAGACCCAGACCTCCCAGCCCCCCTCCTGAAGTTGCTTGGCGTCTTGTGCTCGTTCTCATGTCAGAGGGCATGCTATTGTAATCATTATTCCCACTTGGCCCAGGAAGGGGACCAGCACCATAAGCTTGCGGGGTTAGAACAGCGGGAGTACCAGCAACGGCGTTATATGGGGAAGATGAGTTATCTTGAAGACTAAGAAGGGCTTCTGCAGGTTGTTGTGTAGCATTCGCGGGAGCTAAATTCGAAGTCCCAGGAGGCACACGTCCTACCCCCGGGTTGGCTGCCATGGCCGGCGCATAGGTCGGGGCTGCACTACCTACGACAGGAGCAGCTCCGAGAACCGCGGTGGGAGCAACCGGCTGAAGCGTATTGACTACCGGCGTTTGCACTGCTGGGACAATTCCCGATGCGTAGGTATTATACACAAGAGGAGACGTTACAAGAGGTGGTGTTACAGCCAATCCATAAGTTGCATAGTACCACGGTATATACACATTCCGATACCAAGACAGGTATGCCCCGTAATACCCTGCGCCTAAGCCAGGGTAGGCATACCCTGCTAGTCCGCGTAATCGTGCGTGTCTCCGGTGCTCCTGACCTTCCCCTCCAGGAGGGCCGTCTGTTTCGAATGACCCTCCACCCTGAGGCTCTGTCCCGGACAGATCGAAGTCTTCGTGCCTCTTTTGCTGGATACGAGCCGAAGGAGTAGCGAAGTTGTAGGCAGCCTCTTGTGAATCTAAACCAGGGATGACATTTCCTTTCTGTTCGGTCTTCGGAACACCTGTTGCTGCCGATGAAAGTGATGCCTTAGGCTGATTCGCCGGATCCGAAAAACTTTCTCCCGCTGGCGGTGAAGCAAAGGGCGGGGTTGCCTTGTGTTGATCCGGAGATTCGTCTGCGGCGAGACCCTCAATTTCTGGATGGTCTTTTAGAAGAATAATAAGCAGGTACAGTTCACAAAGGAAAAAACAGAGTCTAACAAAGTGTCCTGAAGGCTTTGCTCTCAAGAACAACCTCTCCATAACTCCAGACATTTTGAGCACGCCGGCAAACAAAAGCATAGAGAGGCTCCTCATAGAAAAATAACATTCGGAATTGTTGGACAAAGAGCTCCACTTAGCCGCGCCCGGGTTTCTCCGGTGAAGTACTAGCGACGAAGTAGCTAGTGGCGGCAGTAGAGCGAACAAAAACAAAAAACGGTATGGTTGGCTGGTGCCAAATAGAAAGTACCTGGCCCCTACAAAGCTCAACACGGCTACCCCAAGCAAGCCGTGCTTTACCTTAGAGAGACAGCAGCCGAGATCGAACCAGCGCCCAACACAAGTCAACCGAAAATTGTCTGCGTGTTTGCTCGTACTGGGTGTCCACAGTAGACAGCCGGAGAGGTAGGAAACTGAAAGCAGTCTTTTTAGCGAACAGGCGGCCGTAACCGGCCGAGGTTCTTCGTTGAGGGATAAAACAGCAATGTTGGCTTGTGTCCAACTGCCTCGCGTCGACGAGAAAGTGACACACAGTAAGGCTTTCTGGTGAAGCCAGACACAAGACTCCAGTCACGTAGTGTTATTCCCTTGGACTGCTGAGGTTCGCTAGGAAAGCGAGTTTGATGAATAGGAGTAGACAAGGAGTTTCCGAGTACCACCGGTAGTTACGCTTTTTCCCATTTCCTAACTGGCTATTTTTGTACTGGTCAGCTTCCGAAAGTAACACAGCCTTCGCTCTCGATAGCACTTGTCGCTGGGCAGGACAATTGCGGACAGGGTTTCATGATTTTGTTAGTGCGGTGAAATCGCTGAAACGGAAAGGCTTTCCTACCCCTTTACCCATTCGCAGCCATCAGATTAGACTGCCAGTACTACTACTATCCGCTAGGTACTAAGCCATTATGTCGCAGAGCCTTGGAAACGAGCAGAAAGCCCTCAGTGGCACCTCCGCCAGTTTCCCCCCCCCTTGGCCGAGATCGACAGAAGCGAAAAAGACGGAGGAGGCATTTACCGTGGGGCGGGCAGGCGAAATTTCTGTGCGAACCTGCCGTGTCGACGGATATCTTTTCCGCCGGCGTAACGAGAAAGCAAACGGAGGCAATTTGTGCAACACAAAAGAGAAGAGACCCACTTCTTCCTTCTTTAAATTCGTTTCAGACAAACCGCTACCCTGTGACCACCGTCTCTTCCTATTGATTCTTAGTCAGGACTATACTACCCAGCCTAGCAAGTGAGTTCGCGTTGTACTGGCCGTCAAACTCCAGGAGCCGAGGAAGGCGCAGTCAGAGTCAGCCCCTCTTGGCTCGTGGTCAGAGTGCAGCGAGGTAGTCTTCGAAGGGCTGTCCAGAAGGGGTGGAAGGGCCCACGTGAGTCGAAGGCCCGTGCTTACGCACTGCTGGCGAAGAACTGAAGAGGGGTGTTTGTGGGGGGGAAGGCAACCCGAATAATCTGCAGACCAACCGACACCTCCGGCCCTCACGATATGCAGCCGCCTGCCCTCTTGGCCGGCCCCCCCGCGGCCCCTCGCCAGGGAGGCTGGCAGGCCCCGGCAGGACCAACCCTTCCTCTTTACCTCCCAACGCTGTGAGGCGCTCCACACGTCGACGGCTGCCGGTTGGTTGGCTGGCTAAGGTGTATGTAGAGGCGAAGGGAGGTGATGGTCAACCGCCCCGGGGCACCCGGACTCCGTAGATCCCCTGATAGTGGTACAACGGAGCGGCAGCGCGTACAGAATCTGCAACCGAAATACTGTCGTGCGGGCATTTGATTTGCATGAGACTTCAGTGCATTTGTGGGCAAGTTTTTCTTCCTTTATAGGTGCAGAGAGAGTTAAGGCGAATTAGACAGTTCTCCCTTTCCCTTCTCTCATACATTCAAAGCTATGTCGTCGTCATACGACAGGGGTATGGTCGCTGTAGTTCTCGGCGAGATAGCGGTAGTCTGGAGCTTGTATGAGCATAAGGGAACCTTCTTCTTTTTCTTCCAGGTTTTCCTCTTAGACCTATTTGTGGTTATCCTTCCGAGTATGTACACTACCCGAATTTAACTGCGAGGTTTGTCTGCCACTCCAGCGTTGAAATCCCAGCGCTTCATTCGGTCTACCCATCTACTTTTCAGTTGGCCTCCCCGGCCGAGGCGATCAGGAAACTCCGAGCAAATACGGAAACCAGGCACACTGCCCTGTAGTTTCCACTCTTGTGAGTTCCTTTCCTTTTCTGAAAGGCGCAAGGTTCTCTTCTTTCGTGAGTGGCTGCTGGTGCCCTTTGAGTAAGCCGCCACTGTCTC
>NW_027153724.1:52708-53549 GCF_002600585.1 Cystoisospora suis
TCCATACTCTTCAGCAATAGTAGCGGTCCTTTCCCGGTCAAGTCTGGTGTACGCACACTGAGTGAGCCCTCCTCGTTAAAACTTCTTTTATTGGTGTCTGTGATTACAGTCCTTCGGCAAAATGCAGATAAGCAGTAGTGCAGGGCCTTCAAGTCTCGGTCAAGGCCATATGTTACGCCGCTTGTCCCTTCATAAAAGCGTGGTCCTCTTCCTCCTTGTCACCACCTATGTCTTCTTTCTTTCATCTCTCTCTCCGGTTCCTTCCAGTGCGTCTGGCCTTTTCGGGCAAGAGGGGGATGATGATGGAGAGGACTCACCAGAAAATAAAGTGAACGGAGGCAGCAACAGAGGAGAGCCTCTCGACGGGGAAACTCCCTTAGACCCCGAAGAGTTCTCAGATGAAGAGAAGCCGGAAGGCGCTGGTGAGGGTGGCTGGCTGGATGTTCTCAACAGTTTCATGAAGAAGGAAGGCGCGTTTCCTGCAGCTCCTGGCGCGAGTGTTGCCGATTTTGTCGGGAAGAGAGGAGAAATTGCTGCGGTGTCCTTTAAGGGAAGCAGCGGCAAGGCTAATGTGGCCAGTATTGGAAATAAGACAGGAGAAGGGCGAGGTGCAGCAAACAACGCAAAGCGGGCGTATACTTCAAACAACGCAGCCAATGGCGGACGAGAGGGAGGCAACACACAATCCCCTCTCTTTGCTAGATTAGCTTCTCTCCTCAATATGGTAATCATGAAAACAAGAATATACATAGATCTAGTATGTTGTGCGTATCGGGTTGTCTTTCATTAGGGACGAGAGGAAAAGACACAGGTTGTCTCCTTACTTTACTGTGGTTCCGTT
>NW_027153724.1:53566-87497 GCF_002600585.1 Cystoisospora suis
GAGAGAAGTCCTCTACGTCTGTTCCTCTCCCTTCTAACGACGGAACACTACTCATTACACTTCTTTGTGAAGAGATCTTCCCCAGTATAGATGCATGCATGCCGTTATGTTGGACTAGGAAGTAGTCGTATACGCATGCGCATGTCCAATGCACGCATACAAATGTATCCATGTATGTGCACTTTCCGGCATCATGCCGCTGTACATCTATATATGTATATATATATTTATATATGTAGGTCTGTTATATATCCATGTATATACATATTATACACCCACCTACTCCTTCCCCCCATGTGGACCGCGTAGACAAATCCTTCATTGTGCTTGTACTTCGTAGTATCCCGCAGTGCTTTTCATTCAGGAGCTCCGTCGTAGCTGCCGTCTCGTCACCAAATGAAACTAACATATTAACCGTAAAGATATAGGACGTAGAACCTGATGTGTATATGGTCTATTACAGAACACTATATATGTATGCTGACGTGCATGTGCTTCCGTCTTCAGCGAACTCGTAGCTCTACGTACATCATATACGTGTGTTTGTGTATCAAAGCGTGCACGTATGACAAAAAGACGAAAGTATCCAGTCCGTACGTCCAAGAGACTGATCCTTCCAGCAATAAAACGGAGTTGAGGGAAGGACAGAAACAGTGAAGCAGATCTGACAAACGGGTCTCCGTAGTGAGAAGGACAGTCACGACGACAGACAAGAGTTGTATCTGTAGTTCTTTAATAGTTCTCTCTGGTACGTTATTCTTCTTGATTGTCGACTTCTGCGTCGGGGAGTGGTGCACATTCAGTTTTGTTGTTGCCTATTGCATCTCCTTACTGTCAGTAGACAAAAGCGGGTGTTCGCGTTTTCTTGTGCCCTTTCTAGCGAATGTGTGAGTGCATTCATTGTTCAAGCAGAACGCTGTAGACACACCTGTCAGAGGACAGAGGTGTGTATGTGTCCTCCGGTTGAGCCACACGGGTGGTTCTGTTTGGGGAAATTTGTACTGCAGGACATTTCTCTATAAATTCTCCCTTCTCCCTTCATGAGTCCTTTCTGTTTAGTCAGTATGTGTGTAGATATCCATGTAGGGTGGATATATACCTAGTATAGTTAGACGGTGTGACATTCGGTTTGTCTCTTCAGAATTTTGGCGAAGATGTGTCTGAGGAGGAAGAGGAACCAGAAGAGGAGAGTGAAGAAGATCTCATGGCTGAGTCCATCATCCATGGAACTAAAAAGAAGGTTGTTCCTCGGATCAGAACAGGTATGGTAGAATACATTCGTGCTTCGACGTGTCAGCGTCGAATGAGGTTCTTTCAATGAAGAATCTTGGGGCTTCTTGGTTGGATGTTACGAGAGAAAAGAAAGCAGCCCTGGCATTCGTACCCTCGTCAAGAAAGAAGCTCCCATGGAACGAGAGATACAGATGTACGTTCTGTATGAGGGTGTATCTACACTGAGTGATATCGTTGTTTGTTACCCAGTGAGTTCAACAATCATTATGAATCTTTCACCACCCCTCCATCTTTCGAGAGAGACATGAGACTCCCCCGGTAGAGAGACTACGTGCAAGTATACGTAGACCTGTACGATGCCTTTTGGTTATGATAGCTACCAAAGGATCCCAAGGTTATATACCGCGACCTGTGTATTCTTCGTATAAGCAGTTCCCCCTTCCCCGCTTACAATGCTCTCGTTAAGAAAGCGGTGTGGTCGCATTGTGTGTCTATAGATATATACGCCAGCTCAAACTATACACGTACAAGCTGAGTGTAGAGGTTTGGTATGCACGTTGGTTAGTTGCATGTGTTCGTTTAACTTCCTTGTGTCCATCAATCCCGTTCTCACGTGAGTAACAGAGCGAGATGAGCAGCTGAGTGAAACCGAATGAATGGCATATGGACTCTCGTTAAGTACGTACGTATCCGTATTGCTTAACGCAATGAAAATGTACAGCTGCCGAGCTTACATAGTTCTGAGTTTTTATTGGGGTGTATTTACGCAAGGTCTGAACATGCATGTGTAGAATATAAGCAGTGTGAATCTTGTATGTGTTCGTCTGTTTGTTTTTGCTCCACTCAGCTGTGGATGATTTAGTCGATTTGATTGAAGAAGAGAAGCTCCGTCAGATAGCAAAGAATGAGCGACAGTTAAGGGTTTTGCTGGAGCGCAAGAGAGCTAAAGATGAGAGCGCTCAATCGAAGGAAGTCGATGCTCCCCCTGAATTCTTCTTGAAACTAGCGCAACAGGCAGCCGACTTTCATCGTCGTCGCGACATAGAAAGAAGGAAGAGGGAGGCGGTAATGAATTTAACACAGGCTCAACTTCGTCTACGCAAGCGTGCAAATAGACGAGAGCAGAAAGAAAAACTTATAGCATGGAGAGAGAGCCAGATACACCAGGTCGAGATGGATAGTAAAGAAAGACAGAAGCTCCTCAACCAGACTCGGAGGGAAGGCCGCGAACTAGAGAGGACGCTTGATGAAGATTTGCCCGGAGATCTCGACGACTGGGGATTCAATTCGGAGACAGAAGACGATGAACAATAGAAAAACATCGTAGTTTGTTGGAGTTCCTTCGCACTGCATGCGGCATGCATCAGAATCGGTAGACATAGGAACAAACCACCCGACAGGGGGATCGGGACCGGACTACGGAAGGAGGGGAGAGGAAAAGTGGAGATGCTGGACGTCCAGGAAGTAAGATAAACTAAACTATCACTATGGCAGTAGTCATGGCGGTGAGGTGGCAGAGAGAGAGTCTGAAGATTTCAGACCCGTCTATCTCACCGCGCTTTGACGTGTTCAGGTTTCACCTCGAAAGTCTCAGGAAGAGCAAAAAAAGCGTCCTCCCACACAGGTGTCTCTCTTGGGACAGAATAATCCGAGAAGAGGAGAGAGTTCTCCTAGGTTCTTTCTTTCACATAGTCTCGTTTGTAACACGAGAAAAAAAACGGAAAGACTTCGGCCGCGGGAATTGACAGCACCAGCAGGACGTGAACGCGTCGTCAACTTTTGATGAGTGAGTTTGCTGTGTTGCTACTTGCGACAGTAATCCAAGAGACCGTTCCTTTCGAGTGATACTTGATTGGAGCAAGGCCTTGAAACTGGTAGGAGGAGTAAAGTGCCTCAGTAAAGGGGAGAGTGAGAGGCGCCGTGCTTGATGCAGCGGAGCGGACGCCCGGAGATAGGACGACAACGGGATGTGACGGCAGGAGACGTGCCTGCCTGAAAATCTGCACTTTTAGCTCAAGCTGGAGTGTCTCCCCGGTTTCTAGCAACGAGGAAAAGGAAGATGGGTTCTAGAGAGAGTGAAACGAAGGGCGCTATTTGATGTGCGCGAGCGCGCCAGTGAGGTGCCTGCAAGGCAACCCACGGTAGACGTACTTTTCAGTTATTGGTTCTTCCTTACAGTTCGGTTGACCGATGGATGTAGCACTGAAGGTCGTGTACATACACTCGTGTTGAGGTTCTTCCCTTGTCGGTCGTGTGATGCGGAGTGGGATAGTGGTAGTATCGACTCCCTTGGAGGTCGGAGAGATTGGAAGCAGAAACATGTGTGTGGACTTGGTGCCAGTCGTGTTACAACTCATGCAACAGTTCCTAAAGACGAAGCCGGTAACGGTGAAAGGTGTCCCTCGTGCTCCCGCGTACATGAGAGACTTCAAGAAAATCAGTCGGGACAGACGAACGAAAGACAAACCCGCCTTTTGTCACGTAAATAGTACAGGGTTCAGGGGATGGAGGCGTCGGGGGGGAGGTGGTGTAATAGTCCGAAAGGCGTAGATGTGTCGCGATCTTCCAACGCTAACCACGGATCCATCCAGGGAAACACTGACACCGATTGTGCAGACAGCAGCCCGCCAGTCGCGGCGAAGAGAGGAGAAAAAAGAATGAAACAGGTAAGACACCTGCGCTGGCTTCGAGCTATTCCCTGATGCCGAATCATGACAGCGTGATCCTCTTCGCAGGGACGAAACGAAGACAGGATGAATAGTAACACACATCTGTCTGAACTATGCGTAGTACTGTAGGCGTTGCTAACGGGGGTGAGTGTCGCTGTGCTTTCTTTCGGTCTTTTGTAAAGAGTACGAGCAGTTGTAGCTTGAGATCCGCCGGACTGACGAGTCAGCGGGCAGCAGGGTCTGAAATTGTAGGAGTCACAAGCAGACAAGACGACGAGTAAGCACGCAACAGCCTGGTCACGTACACTACGGCTGACCCAGTGGGGAAGGTGACATTCGAAGGGAGGTTTGTGGCAGTTGGAAAGCGTAGAGACACCGCACTAAACACAGGTCCGCGAGGGGGTAGTCGAGGCCACCATTCGTAATACCTTGAGGTGAACTGAAACCTGGGCCTGTGTATGTACGTACACAAGACGCCTGCTTGCTCACTATGGAAACACGCCGGGCCGTCTTGAGATCGTCTGGTCCTACCGGTGGAGTTGTCACTAGGAGTTGGCTGCTAGACTGCTGTCGTCTTGGGCCAATGATTTTGCTTGCTTCGCAGTCCGTGTTCTTGTACTTTCGTACATAAAGCATAAACACCTAGACATCACCGCGTTATCCGCTTGTCACTATGGAACGCAGAAATCCTGGTCTGTCGATCGAGATCCCTGCTCTTTCTGCGCTCGCCGGGCAGAAACAACTTCGATGGATATACAGTGAAACTCAATGCACATGGGAGTAAGACAGTTCGCATGCGTGGAGACAAGACAGGAGACAAGGGAAATTGCAGAGGAGAAGCAAAATCCACTCTGTCTGTCTCAGTGAGTACACCTAATTGCACTTTTTGTTGATCACACCAGCCAAGAAATCCAACACCCGCTCTTGCACTTCCCGCAAAGAGAACAACGAAGACTGGGGAAGCAGTGCGATGCTTCTGACTGCCGTCTCCTCGAGAGAGGACGGAAGAAGCTGAACGGTTCTCTCTTTCTGCTATTGCGACCTGCTGGTCCCGTTCCTGGTTCTTCTCTGTGTACCTTCCTTTTTTGTCTTCTGCCCATCTCTGCTTAGTCCGGTTTGTCTCTCGTTCTTTCTGAACCTTCTCGCCAGCTCGAGACAAGCAGGTTCCCCTTGCATGTCTTGCCGCAGAGATGTAGACATGACGGATAACTATTTGGTCGGTTCAAGCTTCTCCTGAGTCCTTCAGCACCAAGCGTATCAAGAAGTAACACTAGCCAAACGGGAACCAACAAGAAAAAGAAAGTACTAAGAAACAGAGGAACAATCACTTGTGATTACCTAGTGGAAGGAGATCGTGCTTGGCAAAAACATCTATCTTTCTCCTTTCTAGCCCTCCGGCCTCGCCCCCGGAATCATAGACAAACAGCAAGTCTTTCTTTTCTTAGACTCTCATGCCTTCCCTTCTCCCCCGCCGCTTCTGGTGAAGAATAGATGCGGGGTCGACACGGCAAACCTTCTTCGTGTACAGTACAACCGTCGTATTTATCTACGGCTCCTAAACGGATAACGACCATCAGGCCTTGAAGAAATTTCTTTCTTCGACTTCACTGTAGTTGCTCTTCCGCATAGTCCCCTCTCCGGCCACACACATTTGTCTCTACTGTTTTCTCCTCCTCGGACAGGGTAAGCCGGGTGATGATGAAGGTCTCCGTGTCTCCTTTTCTTCTCTTTCTTTCGTGCACGCTAATGGATGGATTGCTCCTTCGTGGTTCGCCAACTCGGAGGGAATCGGGTGAGGGGGTCTATGTGTTTCGGACCTTGGGCTGACGGAGACGGCTAACAAATGAGAAGAGGGAGAGGATACTATCACCACCAAGGAGGAGCTCTTTTCTTCTTTTTTCCTCGTTTTCCAGCCACAGAGAAACGATGAGGATGATGATGATGTCGTCAGCCTTCGAAAGAAGGTCTCGTTTCCCTTCATATCATTATGGCTTTGTAGCCCTTCCTCTCCTACTTCTGTCTATAGCTTCTTTCTGTATAGGTCTGCCTGTCATCTTTCTTGCTCGTTTTGTCTGTCTTTCTTACCCATCTTCTCCTTCTTCCTTCCTGTCTCCGTCTCTCTTCATCATCAGCATCGTCGCTTCACCCCTGTTAAGTCAGCCTGGGATTTCGTTTCGTATTCATCCTCCTTCTTTTCTTTCTTCTTCGCCTCATCTCCCTCGAAGTTTTCCCTGGAGTGACAGTTCACCCGGTGCACTGCGCTGCCTGACTCGATCTTCTCTCCGTTCTCTTTCGATTTCGTCCTCTTCTACGGCTTCTTTTTCGCTTCCTCGTCTAGAGAGACGTAGCGTAGTGCTACATACTCCTCTCACTCCTTCGTCACTTCACTGTCTCGAAACCGATCTCGCACTCTCTCAGAGAAAGCTCACACCTCACCTTCCTTCTTTTCTCCCTCCGCGCTCTGCTAGTGTCACTCGTCGTCCTCTTTCTTTCATATCCCAGCGGCGTACTCCGTTGTTCGCAGATTCTTCGTCCTCTCTCTCTCCTACTAATGAAGCACCTCACACATCGATGGTGACGGTCTCACCCAAGGCGATGGCTCGCATACAGGTACAAGTACACACACTACCATTCAAGAATCTAGTCCTAGCCAGCTGATACATCATAGCCGGGCTGCTGGAACTAGCAGCCCGGCTATGATGTGTGGGGGGGGCTGGCTAGGGCTAGGATCCAGTCAGACCAGATTCCCGTCGGACTGGGCCACTCGCTTGAGACTGCGTCTCCTGGGTAGTACTTGGAGGTATACTATCCATGAAGCCAGACTCCCCGCTGTGGCTCGGAGTCTTCATCTTGGATTTTTCTCTTACACCTGTCATCGCAGGGAGTGCCACAGCCTATACAGAGTCTACTTTGAAGTTGGATGTCGATGAAAAAGAGGAAGCTTAGCGGCCGTTCCTGAACAAAGTTATTTGGGAGTGGATTGTGCCTCGCTTCGCTGCAGGCCTACCATGCGCACATATATACATATCTATACGCGTGTATATACATATTTCAACGTTTTTGCATAGGTACTGTATTTTAGCGTTGTGCGACTTGAATGTAGTCGTCTTGCGTTTAGCTGGAAACATCCTTTCACCTGACGTCCATACTACCGTGCTGAGAATGAACGATAGAATCATCATGGTAGTAGTTAGCCGTCATCTTTTTCTCTTTCATTCACAAAGGGGGGTGCCTCGACGTACGTAAGAAGAACGCCGACTGATATTTGTCAGCGAAAACACTCTCTGCTTTTCTTTCGCGAAGAGCTCGCTTCTTCTTTTTCTCACCCCTCTGGCTGCATAGTATGGAGAAGTAGAGAGCTTTCGATTCTTTCGTATTCCCGTCATTGGCTGAATGGATTTCAAACCATGATGAGGATGATGAGCTTTCTTGATTCCTCCCCTCTCTTCCTTTTTTCTGCTAAAGGAACTGTGGAAGCAAAAGATGGAGAAGACTACAACAGTCGACGAAGGAGACAATGGAAAAGACACACCTTCCTCCCCGACACCTTTTATCATTCGCCTTGGAGTTCAATCAGGGGGTTGTAGTGGCCTCTCGTACGTGTTAAACATCATCGACCAGGTAGGCCTCGATTCATCGTCCTTACGCATATATGTGTCAACATTGCATGCATACAGGTACTACATCCACCTTCATGTATTCTGCCCGTCCAGTAACCTTCTATGCGCAGGAATACGATGAAGTTATGCCCCACACTGAGTAGACAAAGAAGAGATGAACACACCGGGAGACGGGCAGTTATTCAGGTAGGTCCCTATCTACGCGGGACTTCTTTTCTAGTGTACGGCACTTCTAGATAGCGGATGGTAATGCAGGTCTTTCTAAGCCAAATAAAGGAGTCTAATGCAAGAACAGGTGTAGTGGTGGTCTTGTATCTGCGGGCTACTGCCTCCTTCCTTTGGTCTAATGCCACATGCGTATAAGCATCGTCCTCACAGATTCGTTATCTGCACGCGTAGAGGCAAAGCTATATAGGTATTTTGTCTGCATATCGTAAGACGCGTATTCCCTGGAGTGAGTCCTGTAGAACTTGAACCATAGTACTGCTGTACTTGTCTCTACTCTTTCGCACGCAACGCTTGTCTGTACCCTCCGATACGGATGTGCGTGCGTGCATGTACGCACCGTAGTTTAGGTATAGCTGGAGAGACGACGCTCCTTTCGGATACGTTTCTAGGAACGCCCGTGCCACGTGGATTTCTTATCTCGGCATAGGAACATTAAAAAACAGTAATGTGTAAGTACGTGTGTGTGTTTGTGTGTGTGGACCGACTGGTTCCATTCGAGTGATTTATTCAGGTAGAATCTTGTTGGGACTGTTTGCTTTACTCTCTTGTTGAGCACGTGTTTCTGATCGGTCGGACGTAATAGGGCTCAACAACCCCTCTGATACCTCGTTCTCCCACACTGCTCTAGAGTATTCAATTCGTCTTGGTTATCAAGGTTTCTTTCTCTGATCTCCGAGGGATTGGAGATATGAGTGTATATACCTAGACCTATATTTTTCTCTCTCTCTCTCTTTCTCTCTCTCTCTACATTTGTATGTACATGCAGCAGAGCCACTATCTACGTATCTGCTTGATATGCTGTGCCTATGTTTCGCTCTCTTTTCGGTCGCTCGATGTCCGAAGGTAGTAGGAGTAGTACAGGAGACTCTTTGACTCCGAAACGTATTTCATCCGTAGCTTTTCGTTCTTCGTTTAATCCTCTCTTCTCCGCGTGTTTTTTAAACACAGAAAGACGTGGAAATGACGGATCACCAGGAGAAGTTCTTTTTCGCTGATAACTCGGGGAAAGGAAGAGACGGAGGAGAGTTTCTGATTGTGATTGATCCGAAATCTCTTCTTTACGTCATTGGAACTGAACTCGATTACAGCGACGATCTCATTGGCGGAGGGTTCAGGTAACCAGAATTCAGTCGTGTAGGCAGACAGAGAGGGGTGAACGATGAACGAGCGAGAGAGAGAGCAGGAGAGCTTGAAGGCAGTGCAGTAGCATATACAGGCAGGCTCGCGATGGTTCAGTACAGTACGTAGTCGATTGCATGTATACGAATTTGTATGTTTTCTGGTGTATATACAGCATCCAATTCTACTGATACATTGCTCTCTAAGCGGAGTATCGGTTCCTGCAATACTACTAGGACCGACGATCTGTCATAGTATTAGTTTCTGTGGAGAGTTCTTGCATGCATTTGTGTTTGTTTTCAATTGGCGCCCCATTGCAACATTACGACACGGTTCATCGTTCTTCTTTCTGCAGCTGATACACTTGATATGTCTGTATACATCTCAGTAACCGACTATCTCACCCGCGGTGTATGATAGGTTCTGTAAGCCTAGTTCGCATGTTCAGATGGCTTGTTCTGCACCGCGTACGCGTAGATCTCGATGTACTTACACACCCCCAGTTCAATGTATTAGCGGCCCTGGAGGTCTTGCCAGTCTACTCCAATAGATGGTGTAGTTTCGTTTAGCCTTCGTCCTCGTGCTCTTCGTCCCCTGCTCTATCTTTTCCAAGACAGAGACACCTTTCTGTAGAGTGAAGCGAGAAGGATACAAGAGTTTCCGCGTATGCAAGGAGTCGACTAAATAATAGCTAGGACGCAGCAAGGAGCTCCTCCTGCCATACGTACTGTGGCTTGCGAGCTCGTGAACTATCCTCTTCTCTCATTTTGTTCTCCGTTGGCTCTTTTGGTTTCAGAGTTATCAATCCTAATGCCTCACGGAGCTGTTCATGCGGCATGTCTTTCGGAGTTCCAAAAAACTTCAGAGCGGCCAAAGGAGAAGAAAATCTCCTTATTGAGAGTACACCAAAGCGCTGTGGAACGGGAGTTTCTTCTTCTTCTTCTAGTCAGAAGTCTATCACAAGAAATCCCTAGTATTCGTGTATCACCTTATCTCTCTCTGCGCCTCTCTTCTCTTTCTGTTCTGTTGTCTCCTCATTCTCTCCTGGACAGCTTCTCTGTTCGTGATCTTCTCGCCAGTCATAAAGAAGTCTCTTTCTTCTCTTCCCACTCCCACCATCTCTTTACTAGCCAGTTCACGTAGGCGGGAGGTTATGAAGTTAGTAAAGGAATGAGACTGTATCAGGCGTGGTTTTCAATCAACTGAAGATATTTCTATAGGTGGAGTATGCGTAGAGAGCTGCCTGTACACAATACATAGACACGTAAGGTGACGCGTGTGTGCTCTACAAGCAAGTAGAACAGATTTCTCGCTTTCCAAATACTGTCATCTAATACCGTGCCGTACACATGCTTTTACCGGTGTATCCCATGTACGCCAGTAAGGCTCATGTGCGTCCAGTTCATGTATGGCCCTCATCGAGATGCAAACATCTGTCTTTCAATGGTGGACTAAACGTCATCCTGCATTCCCAGCGCATACATATGTTTATGTGCTTATATGTAAGTAGAGTTGTTTGAGGTGGAAGAAAAGTCTCTGGATTTGCTTCCGGTAAGAGTGCGTGGAGACAGAAAGTGGGCATATACTCGGTATACCTATAAAGCTGGCCTTTGTTGTACACCCCGCCGGCTCTCCGTGTCCCACTCCTTTTACTTTGTGAATTGGCGTGGGTGAAGAAGAGACGGCACGAAGGAAGCCGTGAAGGTGTATGGCCCCCCTTGCCGCCGTGATCTCAATGGCCTCAATTCCTATAGTCGCTTGTTTCAGATCATATCATCACAGAACCCGAAGTCGGCGGACGCTTCTTCGCCCGCCAACAAGAAGTCCGTGCTGGTTCTCAGTTGTTTGAAGCCCGCAGGCTTGAGGGCAGCACTTTGCGAGTTATTTTCATGGCCGATGCACGCTTTCCAGTCTTGACTGTCCGCGGCACTTCTACCACTAACAGGCTGTCGATCGCTCGTCCTAGAATAACCGCCAAGTGAAATTACAAAAGTTCGATGAACGTGCTACATCAAGAATGGATAGTAACTAACTGCCCACTGCGGGTCACGCACTCGAAAAGAGATGACTCGCACATTCAAGAACAGCAGAAAACAAAAACAAAATAGAACTCCTGCTAAACAAGAGAAGAAAAACAAAATCTTTTCTCTGGAAACAATTCTTCCGTTTTTCGAGCTGAAGGGATTGGTGTGAGTAAAAGTTAAAGAGACCGCTAGCGTCGATTGGTTACCACAGAGTTGATGTAGCGATCTTCGACATTGAGCAGATCCCCGGTGGCGAGAACCTTGACGTTCTAAACGGATCCGCTGACACTCTTCGAGCGTGTTCGGCAGAACTTTCTAGTCAGGATTGATAGGAGACAGTTGCGATGACGCTGACAGACAACTCCGTTGTTGGGCGAGGCGACGGGCATCCAAATCTCTACACAATTTCTCCTTCAGCGAGGGGTGTCACAAGGGATCTGCGAGAAAGCTGGTGAGTCCTAAAGTACCGCTTTGATTCTGAACCTGTTTTCGACCCTGTCAGCCAGCACAGATTTATCTTCCGCCAGAGGCTAGGCCAAGCAGATCGCTCTCTCCCGAAAAGCTGCGGCTCGGCTAAGACAACCCAACCCGTTCATGGGCAGATTCTCCTCCTGTACCTAAGATTCACGGTCTCCCTGATTTGAAGCGTAGGAAAGCATTAAGAATGACTTGAAGAGAGAGTAGGCACACCTGCGACTCATGCATGTCGTCGCCCCTGTTGATCTACAACTCTTGCGTGAAGCAACGGGTCGACAGGACGCAGCACCTGAGAACGGGGGGTAGCGGTATGCTTGTGCTGCGATCGTATGAGTCCAGTACGTCTGCGCTGCATTGAGTACTCACTGCGCCTGTGAAGCTACGTGTGTTGCTCCTGTCTGGCGCGGTGCTGCGCTTCGACACCTGCCTGCGCCAAAGAATTCTTCCAGGAGAGTCTTTCAGCTGAAGCAGTTGAAGGCTGTACGTGACACCTAGGAAGAGAGCGGCACCAGAGCTGTTGAGATACAGATCATGCAAATTTAGCCTCCCTCGGGACACAGGAAATGAACAGTTCGCACTGGTCTTCGGTGTACAGCCCAGCAACATTGCTGCGTGCGTTTGGGTTCACCCCCTCTCCTCGGTGGCGACGTTTAGGTTTCTTGATCTTTCTTCTTCTTCTTCCAGACCAACCTACACCTTGAATGAGTTTGAGGATGACAGGTGCTGTTGTTCTCACACTTCAGGAGCGTATTCAGTACAACATACACGTAGCCACGTGTCAGGATTTCTTTTGTGGTTCTGGATAATCTGTCAGAATGTTCCGGGTCCTGCTGTAGATCGAATCGAGTAGCACCATGAAATGTGTTGGACATGCCTGGACAGTTTTTGAGAGGAAATCAAGCTTCACCTGTTACTAAAAAGTCGCAGAGCGGACCAGAAAAGCGAAAATAAATATGTCAATGCATGCGCATAGAGCCACGACTGGGCTGTCCTGCAAACTGGGTATACGGAATATGTCATCCGCCTATCATGGCAGAACGTTTCGCAGCTCAGTGATCTCTTCAGCCTTGTTTCGAGAAAAGAAGCTCCTCTCCAGGAATAGCAGCATGCTGCACATAAGCTCAGGGGTCGGGGGGTCAACAGAGGTAGAAGGGAGCCCACATAAATATTAGAATTCTTTGACAAACACGGTGCGCACACGTGGATTGCGGACGAGTCAGGCTATCACAACTTGTGCTAGCTTTTCTTCTTCCTTCATTTTTGGAAAAGACGGTACACTCCGTCAGCGCCGCCTGGACTTCTCCTTTCCTTCACCTCCGTCTCGAGGTCACTCCCATCCCCAAGAGAACTTCTTGGAGAAGAAGGCTTCTGTTCTTCCCCGTCTAGCACTTCATCTTCCTCTCTGACAACGCGCACACAGATGCTTAAGCAAGATTATATGGTGTGCGAAAAGGTTGGCGACGCGTCGGAATAAAAACGTGGGCTCTTTCCAAGTGGAAGTTACCACACAGACACACCCCTCGCAGACATACTTCCGTCTACACACAGTGGACACGCGTAGAGATGGGAAATAAATGTATCTGTATAGAGAGATACATATACATCGATGTATGTATGTATGTATACATATATGTATACATATATATACGTAGAGAAAGAGACGCCGGCTAGTGCTAGCGGCGAAGAGGAAAGCGAAGAAAAGCAAGACACGAAGTTGTCTACGCAGCGGAAGACGGTTGATGGGTGCATACCTTACAGATATGCATGTATCTGCATTCGTGGGAGCTTAAAATCAGATTCTTTCATCTGATTGTACAATAAAAAAAACGTACGTTACCAAAGGTCAAAGCTTACGTGCTGTCCCCGTCGTAATCCGGAATCGACTGATCATCATCATCTTCGCCGTCATTTTGTCCACCTCTCAGCATCCTTGCTTCTTCGTTGTTGTTGTCGTCGAGATTACGCCTATTACTATTAGCTAAATGACCTCCGCCTCGGGGTCCATCCGATCTATACGAAGACACACCTCGGCTTCGAGGGCTGTTGCTACTGCTGTCAACACCAGTCATTCTAGAATTATAATGCTCACCACCTTCCCCTCCTCCTCCTCCGTAGTACTGTCCTCCTTGTTGCTGGCCGCCTTGCATCGAAGAAGGCGAGTCAAGTAAAATGAGATCTCCCTGATACCGGCTAACTACAACAGATGTTGAAAAACGTTCAATACCATCAGCGCCTGTCCATCTCCGGGTCTGTAACTTCCCCTCTACAAACACACGGCGACCGGTGCTGAAAAGGACAACGCAGGACAAAAAGAAAAAAAGACGAAACAGGCGAGCTTTGAAGAAGAAAGAAAACGTAACAGAAGTCGCACCGCTTCGAATTGATTGATAAATAGTTGCATCCTCAATATCTGCGTGGAGAGTTGGGCAAGCACGTTGAACGAGAGGGCGAAGTGAAAAAGCGCAGTAGCATACAAAGTAGGAGTTTCACAGAGTAACGTGAGACATTGAAGAGGCCCCGCGATACAAGATTTATGTCAGTAGAGATGTAAGGAACACAGATGGGACCGTGTTTTCGTCCAGTGTTTCCTGTACGAATCAGCAAGGCAAGATATGAAAAGATGAGTCTGCGAAAGAACGAAGAGTCTTTGGAGGAGAGCAAATTCAATGAAGCACCATGTACCGGTTGCTGAAGTATGTCATGAAATGGCATGTTGTTTTTGCAGTTGATGCACTAGAGCCATTCAACCCGTCTTCGTAACAGCAAGTGCTAAAATAACTCTCCTCTTTTTCTCCATACTTCATCGTCAACGTTACATGTCTCCTACTCGCCTTGCTGGCTATGCACGAGGAGTTAAAAGCTTCATGATGGATGAAAACGTCCCACAGGGAGTAAACTTTCAGGGAAGCATCACATCCCCTTCACCCCGAGAAGTAGAAAGGGCGCTGGCACTTCGCGGCTACAGGATCTCTACGAAAGGCAAACAACCTTCACTCGCTGTGTAGTCATGATCCGTACACTTGCGCAGATCCCATGAAATAGCAACTACGAGCCTCCAGTACGACAGATATGTTCATGAACATCCAGAAAGGAGATGCACCATCTGAAGATTCTACCAGCGCGGTTGCCCCAGGATGCTAAGAGCTCTGCACGGCTAAGGAGATGCATCACAAAAAGACCCAAAATCCGCACACGTAACCGCAAGAGTCCAAACTCGGGAGAAAAAAGAGCCGCAATCTTGTCTTCTGTCCGTTCTGCCACAAGACCTCGACTGTTCAACAGCTGTACACGGAGAGGACTGTCCATCTCGAAGCTAGCTCACCTCTACCACGTAGGATCTGTATTATCGTTGTAGCACTCAGATAAGAACAAACAGAAACACGCGCACGATTTCTTGTCTCCTTACTGTAGGTACTTGTCGACTACATCTACCAGAGACTCGTCATACACAACCACTCGGTGCCACTCAGTGCGCGCCTGGACATCTCCGCTCATCTGGATTTTACACGCACACACCCGCAAAAAGAAACCGTACACAGGCACATATGAGAATCGCAGGTATGTACAAAAGCTCAGCAAAGACGTCCATTCTGCACAAGTGAGTCTCTCCAGAACGGCACCTTCGCAGCAGGTAGCCATCGACTCCTCTCCATCAAAGCTAGCTACAAAAATAGTTACTACGAAACGTAGGCCACATACGTGCCTACCTGAAACTTTTCTGATGTAATACGCCGCATGTGAGACGAGAAAGTGTTTGTGGGCAGGGTGTACGCCACGTATATTTGTAGACTGTAACGAGCCAGCTTCATATCCTCCCTTCGTACCTCGGTACAATCCAGCTGCTTTCTTCCGTCACACTTTGCACGCCATCATCGACTATGGAGCTGATTCCCTGGGCGGTTTCTTCGTGTCCGTGTGCGCGGCACGGGTCGGAGTATTACACCGACCCTCGTCCTTCCTGACACTCTCTGATGGCATACTCTAGAATACTTCTGTCCCACAGTTCTGCACAACGGAAAGGATACGTCCTTGCATATGGAAGCTATTCTACAAGCACAGATATACAGTTACGGCTTGGCGTTTCGGGGTTCGCTCTTCTGCTCACCGGCCGAGGCAGCGATGCAAACCTGACCAAATGGTCCAAAACGAAACATCCGTATGTCTGATGAGATCTCATCGTGTGGATACACTGCGGGAGTTCCGAGCGTACATACGGCCAGGTACCTTATCAATCCAGTGACTGGATGTCGCCATCGAAAACCATGCAAATTTCTCTCCGTTTGTCATCTGACGAATTTCAGGCTCCGCCCCGAGGCGGCCGATTAAAGTTACGCGGTTCAAGGACATCTCCATATTCTGAGAGGCAAACGAAGACAGGTGGTGTTGCTAGCTCTGTGCCATATTCATTTGAATACGAAAGAGAGAGATATTCACTGTACAAAAACAGCTTGACTGCACTCAAGCATCCACGCCAACAACGCAGTTCCACACAGATTGCATACCCTCAAGGTATAAATATGTACCTTTAGTGTAAGCTCCTATAGAGTCAAGGTGGAGACCGACGGACAGACTGCGGCCGCTGCATGCTTATAAACTGCAAGAGCCTCTAGAAGTCTTTATCTTTTATGCGGCCATCGTTCGATACTCCGCTGCTAGTGAGTTATCTGATCAAAAAGTTCTCTTCCATGACGGCGGGCCACTCCGTCCGTCCCCGCAGAACGGAGAAAGGCGCCACAGATTGCCTATACCATACAGAGACACGTATAGCGAGGAACAGGAAACAGAAGTGAACGCTTGGTTTCGCCCCGCCGTCACTACTCGTTCGCTCGCTAGCCACCCACACGCGCAGTTCGGAATTACAAAAGGCAGATGGCTGTCATCTGGATGGATGAAAGGAAGACGCTTTCCTCTATCTTACTCTTAGTAAGCCACCTCCCCCTCTCGCTGTTTGACTTAGGGATGAGGAGAACGGCCTGCTTCCCACTGTACTCATGTCACCAGATGAGGCAGCCTGAGTAGACGTAGATGAAGGGACGCGTTTGGCTTGCCTACGACCGAAGGTGAAAGAAGCTGGCAACAGCTCCTTATCTATCCTACCGACATTTTCAAGATCAAGAAAAGAAGACCCCGAACCGGGGACGACAGATTCTTGAGGTCGAATCGCTTTAAGACAGGTACGGGAAGAATGCAGTGATGAAAGAGGAGACATCCAATGACGAAGCTGTCGAGTTTTAGTTTGTAAGAGATTACAGCTTCCTTCCCGTGTTGCTCTAGATATAGAACTTGCACGGGTAGGCGACAAAGAGAAGGGGAAAGAACGGATAAAGAGGAGACGACTTTCGCGATGTCCCCTCCCCCTGTTGTCACGAAAACACCGCCCGCTGCTAGCTTGCGGCGATGTGTTGTATGGAGCTCGCAGACACTGTTGATCCTGTACACCTCTCACCCCCATATTGATCAAGTTTTCTCGATTTTGCAGGGAGTAGCATGGGGTGATTATTTGGTCTAACACTGCACTCCTCCCTCCCTGAAGAAGAAAATCTGATGATCCTCCAGATGACAATACAGTCGAGACGCCATACGCATTGTCGAGAGACAACATGAATGAAAAAGCTAGGACACCTATCAGAATAGAGCCGGCACCAATCAGCTTGAAGTTTTGTTGATGAAACGTCAAGCAAGACACTTGGTGACGATGGGGGTGATTATAGTGATGATGACCCCCCATTATTCTTTTCCAGGTGTACGTGCAGCTCTTCCTCTATTCAGGTGTCCATACAGCTCTTTCTCTATTCAGGTGTATATGCAGCTCTCTCTCTACTCAGCTGTACATGCAGCTCGTTCTCTTTCCATGTGTACGTGCGGGTCCTCCCTCGATGGCAATGTGGCATTTCTTCATGACAGCGTATCCGTAGGACACACCTTCCATCAAAAAAGACGTCACGAAACACAGTCAGACGAGGGAATGCTTGTCCGTTTTGCTACTAATCTACACCCGGCTACGTCCACGCATCGTCCTCATCATCAGCGAGACCAGCTCGTCTTCTTCCTTGTCGCTGCGCGCTTATCTCCCCCGTCCCCGGCAGGACGTGCACGGATAAACGGGTGTACTATGGCTAAGAACTGAAGAAACGCCTGTGACTACGGATGGCGCCCTCTGGCTAGGGGGGGTACGGTGGGTACGTCGCAGCTTTTGTCTGGGAAAAGAAACGTTATTCGCATCAGAGCGACGACACGTATCGAAGCAGTGGCCTGGTGGTCCGTGGCGGTGTGCTGGCTTCTCAGAGTTGCTCTATTGAGTCCTTCAAATTGCAGCTTGACTGCCTCCCTCTCCGTTGTAGTGCTGTAGCTTTTGAAAGCAAAATTGAAGTAATCATTGCTCGAATCACAAAGGCGAGTGCGGTAGGCATATGGGGAAACGTCAGACTCCTTCGACACACGGCGCCACGAGAAACAGCAAGAAGAAAAAAGAGCTTGACGGGGAGAGAGAAGAGAGGCCTCGAATAGGGCAAGAGGGTGTTCCTTCCCCGGAGTTCTCTTCTAGCGCCGAAGAAAGACTGCACCAACCACTTTACAAGCGGGTGTTTTTTCCAAGACAGGACAGATTTGAATACATGAGAAATCATGAGGACAAATCGATGCAAGAGCGGATGTAGCCGGACGGCTGGAGAATAGTTTGCCGTCCCGTTACGCGGAAATCATCCGCAACCCAAAGGACCAGAAGACAAAGGAGACACACACACAGACACAGCTGCCGTCGAGTCAAGGGGGTGAGTGGAGAAATCGAAGCCACAGGTGGCACAAGAGGAGGCAGGAGGCGGGAAGCAGGCTCATTCGACACATCTCATCGTTTTTAGCTTTTAACAGACTCTCACAAACTGAATTTTCTTCTCCGCCTTCTTTCGTGTGTTCCGTGCGAGTTCGTAAAAGACGGGAAGAAGAAAAGCTCACGATTCCCTCCAAACTAGACACAGCTCCCATGACCGGGCCCGCTTTGCTTCACTCACAGACTCCCCAGACCGCCGGAGGATCGGGAAGTAATCATCAGAGTGTCTTTCAAGTTAGAGGCGAAGAGAGCGCCAAACTGGCAGGAGAGAGTGTTTACCAGGCAGAGAAGGGAAATGACACAGGGTAGATGTAGACGGCAGTGACTGTCCAGTTCCTGTTGTGACTTTGTACTATAATGTCTAATATGACCGGTATCGAACTTTATACAGCGGTTCCCCAATTATTTGTGCGGAAACGATTCAAAAAAAGTTTTACTTCAGCGGCAGAAGCTAGAGGAAGTACAAGCTTTTCTCTTCAAAATTCTGTTTCGTCGCCTTCTGGTAGGCGCTCAGGGTAAAACGTTCTGGTCAGAAATCAAATACATGTTCGTGAAGAGAAAGCAGAGATGATTGTGTATCCTTAGAAGCGTTCCTCCTTCCTGGAGCAAACTGGTGAATGACTTTTTCTGGATGGGGTTAGTGCATCCGCATTTTCGGAAGGCGCGGGCCCCGGGCCCGAGTCGTCATCCTCATGCGGGAGACGTAGACGCGACGTCAAAGAGATCCTTTCTCTGGTTTGGCGGTTCTTACAAAGCCGTCTGCGTCACGTGGGTTCAAGAGGGTTAAGCTCCTCGACAATGCAACGGCAACCATGTGCTATCCTGATCAAGCAAAATCACTTTTGTTTGAGGGGACTTTTCTTTATTGCCTCTCATATGTGGTGAAAATGGGGACACAGCCGCTACTCGAGGGCTGATGGTGTAGGGGTATCACGTTCGCTTCGCATGCGAAAGGTCTCGGGTTCAATTCCCGATCAGTCCATTGATGTTCAGTGTTGTGCTTTATTCTAAAGATAAGCTAGAATCAGTTCGCGATTGCAGGCGGCTACTTACTGCACGTTAGTCGTAAAAATAAAATATTCACTCCACTGCGTCAAAGCCCTTCAACAGGCGGGTTCTGGAAAGCATCGCCTCACATGTGGGAGGTCTCAAGTTCCCTACCTGCCACGTCCTCTACTGGTTGTGTTTGATCCGTCATTACGAACACGTACACTACTACTCACATCTTTCAGGGGCTTGTCGTATCTGCGTGGCTTTGTGTAACAGTCGCTGAAAATAGCTTAGCTTACCTATATTGGAATCCCAGTCTACCGAACCAAGACGCGTACAAGACACTGAAACTGAAGTCAACAGTCTGCGTGCGTTCTCGAGAGTCGTTCGCTAGGGTTTTTATCTTCGGATTCTAAAGAATCTGGCCTGGTCTTGGGTAAAAGTTACTTAGGAGCCGAAATCTTTCGAGACCAGCTCAGTTCAGGTGGACACATAAGCAACTGTGAACAGGCGAAAAACCTATAGGTGGATCTAAGAAACTGGTTACAGACGAAAGCCTCCTCGGGAAAGCTGTGCTGCCGGCGGCTCTGGCAGGAGCAGCAGTGCGCTGAGGTCCGGCAGTGCTGCGGCCAAGTTGCCTCTCCTAAACTTTTTCGTCCTAGTGGACGAAGGAGCCCAGCCGCTTTCAGACTGCGCACAAACCTGTACACAACCGGGTGTCGTTTTAAATACTATGGCGTACTGAGTGTCTTACGCGCCTCTACGCTTCTCCATCGGCGGTGAGAATTTAGCAAAGGGTTGTCGATCTCTTTACTACGCGCTGCTTTAGTAAGCTTCATCCCTGACGTTCGGTTGGTCGCTATCGCCCTGTGGCGGTTACTTAGCTCTTCCTCCTACGCTTGCGCCTCTGCCTCTGGGGACGCAAAAAGGCGTCCCCAGCCTTTTCAAAGGCTACTTCTAGCTGGTTATGCTGTGCGTCTTCACTGATGAACGCGGGTGCTGCTACAATCCCTCAGCGACCTAGCGCCTCCTGCCGTCTCCCGAGTTTTATTCCGATGTACCCCAAAGATGCTGCATCAGAATTTCGCGCTTCCTCCTCGTCGCTTTGATTATATACTTCTATAACTTCCTTTTCTCCAGGGGGGGACTGGTCTTCCTCTGCTACGCTTCCTGCTTGGCTACACCATGTGTTCTAGGCCTGGGGGGCTGACAGAGGGTTGTTGAGCTCTCTCTGGACTAACAGCGAAGACCTCAGACTTTTCTGTGGTTGAAAAAATTCATTTCCAAGACAGGTAGAGTGGAGCCACATACAAAGGTTTCATCGTCACCCTCATCGAGAGAAATGAAACACATGCTTCAAAAACCAATACATGAAAGACATCGAACCAGACACACACACGGTCGCCATGTAAGAGAGAGAGAAAGCATACACGGAAGAAAACGGCACCACCACATGCAAAGAAGAAAGATTAAAAGAAAAATTCAGTGCCTGCTTCCCCAACCTCTCTGTGTGGATGCCAGAAAAACAAAAACAGCAAGTCATCTCCCTCCCTACATTTCCAATCTAATGGCCTCTTCTACCACTCCCAATGCACGGTTTTCTTTTGTACTCTTCCTTGCTCCCCGCCTCCCTCCGGCGCCATTCCTTGTCTTTCCAATCATATATAATTACATCTATAGATATAATGAAGAGACGTATTCTCTCTATTCAGTCGGGAGAAAACAAGCGGCGGTTTGTGTACAGAGGGGTCACGCGTGACAGCGGGGAGAACAAGAAACGACAGAGAGAGCGGAAAGGAAGGCAAAGAAAACTAGTACGAGAATACCCTTTCTTTGGTTCTTTGTTGGTTCCTGTTGTTCTTTTCAAGTTAGGAAGGATGCTGCCGCTGATGCATCGCAGCTACATGTTTGAGAGTTTCCTCATCTGGTTGAGGTATAACGGTTAGAGTACCTATGTCGTCTATTCCCATAATATATACGTCATCTGTAGGCTTTGCATGCGGTGGTCTCCAATACTGCAGCATACACAGCTTGTAGGTTCCCTGACTAGGCACCTGCAAGTCAAAAGTGAACAGAACAAGAGCGAAGAAACCTACATGGTGTCTCAATAAACCCATGTACATACAGACGAACGTATGTACCCAAGTAAAACACGTATAGATATGTTAATTTTCGTTAATGTGCGTGTCCTGTGGAATTCCACCCCGAATGAAACCTACCAGCTTTGCTGAGTGGACAGCCTAGGAAAGTTTAAGGTCGTGGAAAGACAAAAAAAAAGCCTCGCCTTCCGAAAGGAGATTACATAGAAATGCTGGCGTATAAAGATGAGCGCGGGAGAAGAAGTGCCTCATACTAACGACATAAGGTCTCTCGCTATCTACACCTATGCCAGTGACTGGCACAGACGAAAACGGTAATGCTGTAGGCGTGCGGGTGGATGGTGGTTCTCTGTTCATTCAAACGGTGCTGATGAACCAAAGAAACCAAAAAAGAAGATGAATATCTAGAGAGTGAATACTCACTCCCACTACTCGAAACGGCTGTATACTGATACGTATAGTGAATGCGCTTATGATTCCTGGACAGTGATCCTTCGAGACCTGGCGTTGAAACCTAGAATATGCATAGGTATGAAGGTAAGCAAAATAATAGATAGGAATACAAAGAACAGTGGCGCACTCTCTTTGTGCGGAGACGTATTCTGCGCACTATTGTTCCTTGGCTGCCGGGTTCTCTCGACTTTACCTGCACAAACATAGGTGCCACCTTATATATATAAACATATATGCTAGCTGTGCACATCTCCTGCAGGTGTTTCGGACACTTACAGATGAAGTGCAGGTACACGGACTGCATATCTATACTTTTTATCCGTGAGCGGATAAATGTGCACATGTACGCATGTGCAGACGAAACCGGTGGGCACGTGTGCCTGTTGACGGAGTAGATTAGTCTCGTCACGTGCTTCGGTGTAAAGCCGTCTCTAGTTTAGACAACACATGTTTGTTGCGATATTTGTAAACAGACAGGGAAGCAGTGTGAGAAACATGAGAAGGAAAAGACCACAAGAGAAAAGAAACGGTCTTGCGAAGGGATGAATAGAAAAGTACCATTGTTAGGGTACCTGTATATTCTCGAAGAGGATCGCTTGCTCCAGGACATGGGGAGGGGGTTGCCTAGCAATTGCCTGGGTGTCCTTCAGAGCCTTCTCTATCGTCTCAGAACTCTCAGGGCTATCACAGCATACGCACACGGAAAGGAAACACAAGGAAGTCCGATCCACGCTTCTTCAGGCGACAGTACACCACCTACGTATATGCAACAAGTCCGAACATGTACAGTGAACAGACCACAGATGGACATAGTTGCGGGACTACCTGCGTATACGCAGATGCGCAGAAACGTATCTATATACATACATATATATACATGGACACGCACATACGAATATTCACAGGTGAACATGTTCGTTTGTCTTCTTTTTCCTTCCTTTCCTTATACACGTAGAGTTCACTCTTTCTATGATCACTAGACAGAAAAGCGGCGAACTATAGCACACACTCTCTTGGTCCCGCTTCAATCCAATAAAGTAGCACTCTACCCCGCCACAGGAGTGTCATATCTTGGCCTTTCTCCTGAAAGCTTGCTTGATCTATCTGGTCACCCTCTCCGTACTGATCACTGTCATTTTGCAGGCGTAGACGTCAGTAGAGTACCACTCGTACCCCTCCTTCCGCTGTCGGTCTCACTAGTTATGGCAGGCGTTTTGACAACTCCCTCCCAAACTGCAGATAAAGAGACAGTGAACTGATAATTACGTATATCATTACGGAATACCCATGAACCTGTTTCACCCTCGTAAGACACAGACCACTATGTAGTTTCTGAATATATTATGTCTTTCGCGTGGGTTCTTACCTGCACTTTGTTGATTCATGGACGGGTAGGAGACGCAGGCATGCATGCAGATTGCTGCCGAGTATGAGGAGGGGCTGCGGCAAAGGATGCGCCGGAGTCTGCAAGCCCCAATAAAAAACAAGAAAAAAAAATCGAGATGAAATGCGGAGCAATCTTACCAGGCAAAGGCAATGCAAACAGACTCGTGCAAGCAGCTCCCACCCTTTAACAAAAAGAACAAGGTATCCCCGCATCATATGCCCGTCCGAAACACGTGCGTATCTACCCGGACGCCTCTCAGCTCTAGAAAGAGACATAAGGGAGGTCCTTCAGAGAGCGGTAGAGCTACTCTGTGTGTATACGCTTGTTCTAGGCACCCTTTTCATAGGACCGCAAATGTGACCCCAGCTGGGCTTGTTAGGAAGCTGTAGGCTCTTCGGATGTCACACAGTTGCTGACAAGAATGCCTGGATGGAAGGAACTCAACTGGTCATGATTTTTGTGAAACTTGCCGTGTGGCCTCTATTTGTTTTATACATCAGGAAGACGTCCACACAGTCTAGATGAAACCATGCACAAGTTACCCACGTTTACATGGACATGTAGACTTCAGGAAACAGAGTCATCTAGCGGACCGATTCTTCGCTGTAGCTAGTGAGAGAATAGTGGAAAGACATCCAAGCTTACAGATTCAAAGAGCTGATAGTGCTTGCCTCGGACGGGGGCAGCCATGGCGCATCGCGTATATCCCTGTAGAAGAAGAAACAGAAGTAGATGAGAAACGAAAAGAACGCGTCTCTTGCTGGATCGTGTTTCACTCCCTCTTGTACCGGGATGAACGATAGTTTCTCAGCAGTACCGGGCGGCCATACATCGAAAAACCCAATACGTGGTTTCCCTACGAGGACACGCATGGATATGTATGTATACTGATAGCTATACACTCACACACAGTACGTACGGTGGACACACGCAGATAAACCATAGAACTACAATCCACCTCTGCGAACGCAAAGCACGTGCACTAGAAAGATCGTCGCTGAAAGTTCAGCAGGTGAAATCTCCCTAGACTAGGACAAGACAGGTGTACATACACTTTACTGTCCAGTGCATCGTTTCTCTTTCTTTTTGTCGTATCGTTCCGCCGAGTTGGACAAGTCAAGTTCCTCTTCATCTTGAACAGGAGAAAGAAAGGTCACTAATGGTTAGAGAGAGAAAAAGACGACCCCTATTCCTCCCAAAATCCAAACCAGGGACTATTTGCTTGATAATAAAGAAAAAGACAAACTTACCGCTCTACACGTAGCTGTGTTTGGATCTGAAAATCTCTCACAGCGACGGAAGCCTCCTCCTCCTGGGGTCTCCTCGAATTTCTGAACACACCGAGACAGGAGACATTGGGGGCATTTGTCGGAGACGCACATAGCAGCACGAGCGGAACAGTGTGAACGGATCTTCGGCATCCGTCCTTCCGTCGACACAGGCTGCTAAGATGGCAGGCACTTTTTCTAGTCAAATAGAGACGTCGCTAGATAACATAGGACGGCGTATATACAGATATGCCCGCATATATATATATATATACAGTTTTGCGCACGGATGATCAGAACAAAGTGCCTGTACGTCATCAGTCAAAAGACACGGGGGTGAAAAGGCAGCGGCTATTCTTAGAGAAGGGCCAGCTGGACAGAGAACATCAGATGTCAAAAAGGACAAAAGGGAATGGCCTTTCGCCATAAAATCAGCGCGGCGGGACGCGCTCTCAGCTCCGCTACAGAAAGAGACCAATTTACGTGACCTCACTACTATAGAAAGATTCTCGCCACCGAACCTGTGGACATATATGCGTCAAATGGAGGATCCTGTGTTGCTGCGTTCCTGGATCCCACGCACCCAGACGGCCTTGAGGAAAAGTCTATACAGCCAAAGCGTTCTATGCGTGCAATAGGAGACAGACACACAAGGGATGGCGGCAACAGCAAGGAAGCAAAACACTTGACAATGCTATAAATGCAGAAAGAAAGACGGAGGCAAGTGAATGCTACAGATAGTATACCAAGTTTGCACTTGGGTCTAAACTTACAAAGCATTGAACAGGAGTAGTGGGCTTGTTGTCACAAGCCGCTGGAGCGCAGTCTGAAGAATGAAAGAAACCAGAGGACGGCGGAGAACCAGGATGACGAAAAACAAGGGATGAGGAAAGAGGAGCAACCATTTTGGACTTTGGTGTAAAAGAAAGAGATACAGGCAAGACTCAACTTTGGTCGACACGTGGGGTCCGTCATATCCTGGTTTTGGATTTACGAAGACACTTTTTCGCTTTCTTCTCTTGTACTTCAGACTCAGTGTACACGGGAAGCCATATAGACACGTATGCTGTCAGTCACATTCAGAGCATACGTGTAGATATACCCCGTTTACCTTCCAGCTGAAGACCAACACATGCGGCTCGCTCACGGCTGAGCTACATGCCCAGGACCGAACTGGCTGTCTGTTATAAACTGAAGAGAGACATGGAGTTGTTTTTTTCATCCTGGTATTTGCGGATACACATACAAATACACGTATGTCATGCTCATAATGTATGTGCGCGAAGTACAAATACAGAAAGCATGCCTGCAGAGACAATCTGTACGTCTGCACATCGAGAACACTACGGAGAAGGGATGAAAAAGACAAACTGGCAAAGACTTCGGAAGTGATAGAATACCTGTAGGGCAGTCCATAACAATCCCCTCCGTTGTGGTGGTGAGGAGTCTCTGGTCTTTTTCCGGGGGAGAGATTTCTGCGTAAGGAAGCTCTTCAGGTCGGAGTACACGGTGGTCTGTCTCTTCCAGAAACCTATCTCCTATAGCCCCGCTCTGCGAGCCAAGTCTCTTCAGCGTCTTCTTTATCTGCGTACATACAGACACACACACACGACAGACGTCCAGATATCTACCCTTATAGACCTATACACAGGCGTGTATGATGATAGCAAGAAGGTAACTGGGCACGCGGCGTTCCTTCTACAGGAAGCTAGATTCTCGTGCGCAATCTGTCGTAGAAACACCAGTTCGCATGCATGTCAACTGCGACCCTACCAAAGACAACGTCAAGCTCCTGTGTACTTCTACAGTGCTACCGATGTGAAACTGCTGTCTATATACTCCTGTCTAGCACCCTGGACTGCCTAGCTACTTACCCAAATCTACCCATCTGCCTCCTTGATAACTATCTGGCGCAAATCGAGCCACCTCGGACACCTGGCATACCGAAGACTCTTACAATAGCAGTGTCACTACCAGGGACTGAACGACAAACGTGGAGATACACATTTGCACTGAAGTGAGTATGTGCATTCTTGGGTGACCTTCCTGGCCCCTCTGACTTCTTCGAAGCAAACTGAGAAATCCGTTGGAGTCGAACTTCTCTAAGCAGTCAGAAAAACCCGGTGAGACAGAGTCGTCACATGCGCTTCCTTTGTGGATCATTGTAAGTAACAACCTTGCCTTCCACCCTCATTCCCGATGGCTTACCCCCGACATTTTCTTCCAAACAGCAGCTACCGCCGACTGCATGAGCTTTTGGAAGCGTGACAACTGATTCAAGTGTGCAATTTCCTTGCGTTTTAAAAACATCTCTCGGGTCTTCAGTTCATGCTGTCTGTGCAGATGCTGTGTCAAGTTTGTAGCCATCTCCGCCGCCTGTTCTAATTGTTCGTGCTGAAGTTTATCTTGGGCACTCATGTGCGAGTGTGTGAAGATCTTTGAACGTCCCCGCGGCCCTCCACGTCCAAGTCGATGCTCCTTCAGGAGTTCCACGGCCTACGGATGATGAAAGAGGCAAAACACAACAGGCAAAATGAAAAACGAAAACGAAAGGACAGGAAACCACGTGTCATAGATAAAGACGGACCGTTCTTCGGCTGGGAAGAGATAAAGGGGAGCCAGCACTTGGGAATATCATTTCAGGAATGATGTGACTGCCAGGAAAAAAGGAGAAAGAAATTACTATGTATAGATATTTGGATTTATACGCCTACGTGCGCGTACACATAATCAAAATTTGCATGGGTACAGCTATACAGACAGAGGTCTAGAACGTTCAGCCACTTGTCCAGGGGTGCTTCTCCCGGTTAGCTCGAGAACCGACTTATACGTTGTGCTAGGGAAGAGTGAACAAGCAAAAGCGACTGGTTCACTTGAAGGACCTTACTACCTATCAGCACGCATCCGTACACTGACGAGGTATCCGTAGAAGGGGCGAAACTGATGGCGGTAGGTTCTATCACACATACAGATGTAAGACTAGGCGAACATGTCCAGTTATCTATATACAAATTCATGAACAAATCTACGGACCCTCGTTCGCTTGGTAGATGTAAATCTGAGCTTTCCCACGCTGGAAGATGTTACAAAACGGAGAATTTCCAAAACACGGCGACGAGTAATGGCCTAGAAAGACATGGGTGTGCGTAGGCACGCTTAATAGTGTAGACGACGGACATGACTATGAACGAACAGATACCGCCGCCCCTGCCCCTCATTTGCACGGAACTTAGGCTGCGTATACATCGCATGAACAGGATAGTACCGGAGGCCTAAGTGCGAGCATGTGTACATGGGTCGACTCGGGTGGTGGTGACAGAAAATCAGCGTGGTTTCCGCCTAACTGTGCGCGATTCGAGCTAAACGAGAAGCGGCAGCGACTCGTGTCTTGTAGGATTGCGTAACAGTGCTTGTCGATGTACGTGATAAGGTTCGTGAAAACAAGCAGGTGTTTTTCGTCAGCCTACAAGCGGGGAGAAGGATTTCATAGCTGCCAGTGCAAGTGCAAGGACAGTGGAGATGGGGACTGAAGCCTTAGACGACCTACCTCTTTGCGCCTCCTTTCCGCCTCTTTGTTTTTTTCAATAGCAATCTGTTTCTTCTCTTCTTCTTCCTTTTCCTTCTCAAGTTTCTTCTTTTCTTCAGGCGGGACTACGTGAGGCCTAACCTCCACTTCTTTGGATTCCGTTTCTTTTTTTTTTCTCTCTTCTTCCTCTTCCTTCTTCCCCTCCTCTTCCGTTATCTCCTCCTTTGGCTCCTCCTCTGTCTTTTCGCCCGCCGTCTCCTCTGCTTTCGTCGCTTCCTCGTCCTTCTTCTCCCCTTCGCCTCCATGTTCTTCTTCGCTCTCAGGAGGAGGCTGGGAGGAAGCCTCTTCTCCTTTTGATTCCTCGGCGGTGGAAGGTTTTTCTTCTCCCTTTTCCTCGGGGCTTTCCTCTGAAGGAGGAGACGGAGCAGCTTCCTCTTCCGAAGCTGATGGTTCAGGCTCCTCCTTCTTCTCCTCTCCTCCTTCAGCTTGCTCTCCTTTTTTCTCTTCTCCCCCCTCCTCCCCTCCTTCAGCAGGATTTTCTTCCTTCTTCTCTTCTTCCGTCCCCTCGGACGGAGGGGCCTGCTCTTCTGACTGAGACGACGCTTCACCACCTTCTGAATTGCCCTCCTCTTTCTTTTCTTCCTTCTCTGCGCCTTCCCCTCCTGCTGTGGAAGTCTCTCCTGCAGGAGCCTCTTCCTGACTTCCTTCTTTGGAGCCTTCTTCTCCCTCCTTGCTCTCCCTCGCTGCTGCCTCCCCTTCACTCTCTCCAGCGGAACTCCCGCTGTCCTTGCTCTCCTCTCCCCCTCCCTCTTCGCTTGACTTTTTCTCTCCTTCTTCCTTCTTTCCCTCCTCATCTCCACTCTCTTCTTTCTTCTCCTCTTCTTTCTTTCCCTCCTGATCTTCCTCTTTCTGTTCTTTCTTCTCTCCTTCTGCCTCTCCACTCTGCTGACCTGCGCCTTCTTCTTCACTACTTCCCACCATATCGTCGGCTTCTTCTGCCGACCCTCCTTCTCCTCCTCCTTCAGATTTTTCTTCACCTTCTTGGACAAACGACTGGAGTATCTCCTGCCCTTCTCCCCGTTGTCCTCGGGCTCCGTCCTCCCAGTGTGGCAAGCTACTGATGTGCTGATCACCTTTCTCCACGAGTTCTCTCGCATCGTCTCTTTCTATCTTATCTCCTTCTATGAATGCTCCTGTGTTGTGGACTTTCGCTACAAGCAAATCAGCGACTTCATTCTTATTGAGGAGACTCGCAGGAGCTAATCGGTCCAGAACTCCCGTGTCATTCTCTCCTTCCTCGTGGTCTCCTCCTTCGATTCGACCTTTCTGAAAGAACATTGTCTTGGGTATCTTCTCGCCTTCAACGACATATGAATGCTCCTTTGCTAGATGCGGCCTCCTTTGTCCCCCCCATGTAGCACCATCCGCATGGCGTCCGCTACCTCTCCTTGACGAGAAAGAGGACAGAAGAGGAGACCTTTCTCTCTCTGCGTTTTTTTCCGCCGAAAGACTCATGCTTCCTGGGCTGTTCTTACCATCGTCATTCTCGTTCGTCCCCCTTCTCAGACCGTCTTGCGATGGGAGGGGCGGTTCAAGGTTGCCTTCTCTGTGAAACTGAAGGAGTCTCGATTGAGGCTCCGATGGTTCTTTTCCCCTTTCTTTAGAGGGTGAGGGGCTGGAGCTCCACAAAGAGAAGAAAGACAGTGACAGCGGAGAGGAGGCAAGATCCTCTTCTGTGGCTTCTTCCCTCCCTCCCCCTCTTGAGAAACTTTCAGAGAGGAGGGGTTCGGCAGAAGAAGAGAGAGACGAGAAATCCGTTTGAGAAAAGGGGGCAGAAGAAGGATCCGGGTCTGAAACGGCGGGAGCGATGTCGGAACTTGAGCCTGCCCGTGACAATGGAAAAGGAGAAATCGAGAGAGCATATCACGATATCAAGAAAACTCTCGTTAACTATGGAGGGGCAGAAGAGTGAGTCAAAAAAGAGGTTATTCGATGTCGAGAGATACTTATGCAATAGCAGTAGTAGAGGCTCACTAAGAGAGAGTACGTTAGACCAGTGTGTATATGTCATGGATAGTTGTAGATAGGCACAACATTGCACTCATGCTAATATACATGAACAAGAATTGCCAACACGCACATATAGCTCTCAGACGTCTGCATGTGCCTGTCTATCCATATTCATCCCTCTGCACGCGTGTAGACGGGCTTGAAGATTCTGTGGGAGACTCGACAGAAAATATACGAGTGGAGAAATCAGCTGCCAATGACGAAGGCTAACATCGACTAGATGCCCAGTGGGTCGACTTGACGACACAAGAAAGCAAAAACGAGGGGAGCAACAAAAATCCGCACTTTGCATGCACCGACCAGGCGCTGGCCCTTTCGAGATACAGACACTATCCAGGCATTGACATAGCATGAGACGGGGCCCGCAAGCTTCTGATTGCGAGTACGGAACAAGCGGCTAGAGATGTCTACGCATTTGTGAAAGCTTTTACGCCGAAAGGAAGAAGAAACGATATCCATACACACGGTTTGATGGCATTCGCCGGTACGTCGGTTGGTATGTGTGACTTCCACAAGCCCGGTAGACATCCACCGGACGCGTATCCACCTTACACAGCCGGGGAATCCCTCAGTAAAGAAAGAGCGATGTATTGAGCTTCCCATATATATACATACATATGCTTGCAAACGAAATTTCTTGCATGCGACGTGGTGACAGCCGAATAGACAAGACATGCCATATCGACGGTGGTAGCTAGATGAGTACTCTCTTCGCCGAGTATAATCACTGATTTACTTTTGACAGCTTCTGCACAGATTCCGTCTCTCTTTGTACCTGGGTATCTTCGTGATTTATCGACCCTGTGACCAACTGTCTGATCATCACCACTGTAAGACGAGGTGGAGGGGCTGCGTAGAAAGAGAGCTGTGCCTCCTATTGCATGAGGGAAAGACACGTAATGAGACACATTGAAGACCAAAGAAGAGAAGTAGGAAGAGGAACAGACGGCGGGGTATAAGGCAAGGAAGACGGTTGGAGGAGGGAAGAGCAGAAGTAGAAGAAGCGGGAAGAAGAAAACAGGGAGGAGATGCCTCCTCCCCTTTGCCGCTGTCGCCATCGTATTGAATGAGATCTCGGAAAAAACACGTCGGAACCTATCGAAGAAAGAAAGAGAGGCCAGGGAAGAGGGGGCGTCATACAACGATATGCAGACAGGCCATCTTTCTCCTGTCCTCGACGGAAGAAAAAGAGACCAGAAAATTTGGGGGATACAATGTCGTCTTCTATCTGTCGCCAGTCATCCTGTCCATAGAAGAAATAGAACCTGGATGACCGTACGTAGGGTTTAGCTTCCTCCGGGTACACTCGTGTAGACAGGCCTTCCAGAAGGTTTCAACGGAGAGAGGAAGAATTCTCCAGGTTCGCTCCTGCTTCCGTGCGGCGCTTGGTGGCGTCACAGGTAGTCGGCTGCACGTTTTCTTCCTTCGCGATGTGGAAAACGATCGACAGGAGCGCGGAAACCTGGAAGGAGAGGGCTAAGAAGAGGAAGCAGGTTCGTGTGCTGTGAATAATCTCGATTCTCGTTGCAATACGGACGGAAAGAGTTTTCCGAAAAAGACGGGAAATCTCAGCACCCTGGCTGCTACAGGCTACCTTTGTACATCGTGTACGCACGTGGGTTCCTGTCAGTCGGAAGGAAACGTCTAGTGACTTCTCACGTGGGAAATGGAAACACATAAGCTAAAGAAAAAGGAATTCAGCCGAGAGCGACGCTTCGTGGTGATGTTTACAGGAGTAAGTTGACCGCGACGCGCGGCCTGCTCCTTGACGGGGATACGGTTGAATGGCTGGCCCCAATGAAGACAGACATAAAACAAGCGGGCTTTCCGGCTCGCTTCTTTCGTCACTCCAGAAGCCTTTTCTTCGGTTCCAGACTTCCACATTTGATGAAAAAGACGCGACTTTTACCGTCAATCCTGAGCATGAACAGGTCCTGCCAACAATCCAACAACGACCCACCAGAGTCTTCTCATGTGATCTTTGAGTCTCTTTACCCGGGCCAGCTATTGCAGCTGTGGTTTGGATAGCCAAGACACAACAGGGACAGTAGCAGTAGAGCTGAACAGCCACGGGGTTGGTCGTACTAGCAAGACGACATGATTCTTTGCATCGGGAGAGCAAACCCAGGGTCGGCTGTTTCCTTTATAGAGTCCTTTATTCCTTACTTTCCCCGCTGGTCTCATAGACAGAAGGTGCGAATTTCCTCGGGGGCAGCTGAACTGAAAAGAGAAAAACATTTTTCTTTACTCCGGGCCTTTCACCTTTACAAGGCTGCAGCGGCCGCTGAGACGGCCCGTAGAGGCTACTGTTTTGATTACGAGTGCTTCACGCTTGTCTTGAAAGCAGAAAGACCGAGAAAAAAAGACGCAGGGTGTATTAGGGGGTCCTCTGTTAAGTTTTCTTTTCGCTTCTTCTCCAGTGAAACCATTCTGGTTGCTTCTCGTGAAGAAAGCTTTTCCAAATATGTCGAGAAAGTACTTGCCGTAAGCTCAAACAAAGGGAGCTGGCTAGCGTTTCTTCGAGCTCCCCTTCTTGGCGCACAGCATAATAAGGCGTAAGAACCGGAGAAAAAAGTGTAAGCTTTATCTTGCTTCTGAACTGATGTCGGCGAGAGTAACGACTTTCCCGGTGCGTGGCCTTAGAGTTGCGAAGGTAGCGGCGTTGAGGTCGAAAAGGCTGGTTGGGACTTCCAGGCAGAGCATGTCGGCTGTTGGACTTGTGAACCAGTTACTAGTCTGTGACGCCGATCTACACAGCAGAGAGTGCACGGGTTTCTCAGTTCGACCTGACCTCAGGCAACAACAAAGTTGCCATCTGGCCGCAAGGCTTAGCGGCGAAATGAGACCCTCAGTTAGATTTAGACTCCGGGACCGTAGGGAATGGGGCTTCATTGTAACACAAAAGCGGGTACTAGAATCTGTGCAAGCAACCGACCACTCGAAGCCGCTCGAAACTCCAGGTGTGACCAGAAATGGAGATATCTGGTGGTGCTTTCCTTCACACCCAGACTGTATGGTGAAGCAATTCCGCACCGGAAGGCTGCCAGAATGCGAACCGCGAAGGGAAGAAAAGAGTTCGGTGTCAGTCTGTTGAATCTCCAGTGGTTACCAAACTGCGGCACTCATATACCCTGATAGTCAAAAATAATGCCCGATGTCTGGCTACGACTTCTAATCGACACACAGATTGGGTGTCTTTTGCCCAGTGGAACTCATCTGGGATTAGTAAGCAGACGTCAGCCTTGTCCTGTACGTTTCTGTGCGTGTGTCACGTACTCCGGATGCTTTTGTCCAGATTGAATGGAGTCGCGGGGGCTGCGTCACACATTAAGAAACGCCACTTAAGCTGTGTGCAGAGTAGTGGTTTCTAGTGTAAATTCGGTAGACGTCCTGCACCTGCCCTGACTAGCCCAGGACTGCTGGTCCTCCCGATCAGCCAGCCGTGCGTTTTTCGGTGGTTGTCAGTCGAAAGCCAGGTACTATGGCAGCAGGAGTCCTGCCGAGGAGGTGTTCCACCCTTGCGCGGCGCCACTAGTGAATCAGGCGTACTGCACCGGTGTGTAACGTGTTAGGGCTGGCAGAAATCTTGTTGGGCTCGCTCCTATGCGTTTGACGCCGGGCACTTCTGCCTGTAACGTAGCTTCTTTCCAGTCTGTCCGGAAAAAGAGGCGAACTCCACGGGGGCGAGGACAAACCGTAACAAGTGGAGGATAACGAGCAACACCTCGTAGCCGAATAGAGAAACTTAAAATTAGATTAGTTTGTGTGGTGTCCGCTGTAAAACAACGGCGCCACTAGGATATTCAGACTTGCCAGTGCCCCGAACTGCGACAGAGGCTTGTTCACGACGTCACACTACCGAAACACTTTCATTGAAGAGAAGCGGACGCACGCACAGAGTCGGCACTCCGTGCTGTTGGGGACGTTCGGAGCTCCACGCAC